>NC_092819.1:163297035-163552035 GCF_023375885.2 Dermacentor andersoni | reverse complement strand
CGTTGTCCATGGGGCACTTAAGCGGGAATTGTCTTTGTTCACGCTACGAAACAACCTGCTCGTGAAGAACTTCTCACCAGTCCGCGCCAGCTACCTTCTTGTTGTTCCGTCAGCGCTGCGTCCAGAAGTGCTGCACGCCCTACATGATGATCCGACCGCTTGGTACCTCGGATTCTACCGGATGCTGTCGAGGATACAGGAAAAGTATCACTGGCCGCGCCTGACCACCGACGTCGCCCGTTACGTCAAGACATGCCGAGGCTGTCAGCGACGCAAGACACCACCAACAAGGCCGGCGGGATATCTACAGGCGATCTAGCCTCCGTGCCGACCATTTCAGCACATCGGGATGAAATTGCTGGGATTCTTTCCAACGTCAACATCCGGAAATAAGTGGATCGTCGTGGCGACGGACTACCATACCCGCTTCGCTGAAACGAAAGCGCTGCCGATAGGTAGCCGAGCCGAAGTAACGAAATTCTTTGTCGAGAACATCCTACGGCGACATGGCGCCACTGAAGAACTATTACGTCAAACGCTTGCCTTTCTTTCGTGTTGTCGACAAATTCGACTTCGCCCTGCCATTTGCTAGCCGCCTGGTTAGCTCAGATGGTATAGCGGCTGCCCCGGAATGGCGGTGGTCCCTGGTTCGAGTCCCGGACCAGGACGAATTTTTCTTCAACTGTGAGGTTTTTCTTTCGAGGAACCCGTGTGGGTTACCTTTGTAGCAATTGCTACGAACAGGAGGATGTCTGATTTTCCCTTTATTAATGAAGTCCTCATCAGCGACAGAGGAACGGCCTTTACAGCGGAGCTCACCTAAGCCATTCTGCAGTACAGTCGGACAAGCCACAGGAGGACAACTGCCTACCACCAGCAGACGAAAGGTCTTACGGAGCTTCTAAGACCCTCGCTGATATGCACTCAATGTACGTCGACGTCGAACACAAGACCTGAGATGCCATCCAGCCGTATCTAACATTCGCTTACAACACGGCGGTGCAAGAAACAACGCAGATCACGCCGTTCAAGCTCGTGTTCGCGGTACGAACGCGACAACGAATCTCGACGCCATGCTCCCGCACGCCTCCGACGAAGAGAATCTTGACGTCGCCACCTATCTCCAGCGAGTAGAAGAAGCCCGACTGCTCAACGCCAGCGGATCAAGAACCAGCAGAGAACCGACAGTCGACACTACAACCTTTGACGACGCTACGTCGAGTACCAGCCCAGCGACCGTGTTTGGGTTTGGACCTCAATACGCCGACGAGGACTTAGCGAGAAGCTTTTATGCCGCTATTTCGGACCATACAAGATCATCCGACGCATCGGCGCACTCGACCATAAGGTCGTACCAGACGGCATTTCTAAGGGGCTTTTGGAATTTCGCTATCACAGTGGCGCCGCTCACGACCTGAAATAGTCCACGTTGTGCGACTTAAGCCGCTCAACCAGCGCTAATGAACTTTGGGACTTTTCATAGCTGAACTCTGGACCTTCTTTTTTTTTTGGACTTTGTTTCTTTGATAAGTGTCCTTTTTTGTTTCTCCTGTTTGTAGCATCGAGACGATGCCTTCTAAGAGGGGGCTTTGACACGTGGACTTATCTTTTTCGCGTGAGCGCTTTTCATTGTCTAAGAAATGTTATCGCTCAGCGCGGGACGCGCCTGCATGTATCGGAAGTTACTGGAATGTTATCGATGGTTATATGCGCTGTCTGTTGTCACCGAACCTTGTTAATCTGATGGCATGTATGCGCGACGCGAATCGTGTAGAGCTTTCTGAAGAACACGTGCGCACCAGCGATTTTTCTGGAGCGTCCGATTACTCGTGTATAAAAGCCGACGCACTTGACCGGCAGATCAGATTTTCGACGATCGCTGACTGGGTTCGCCGCTGTCGTTGTTCTTTGAGTTTAGCCTGATTTTGAAGGCACAAGTTCGCCCAATGAAAAGCTAGTTTCGTCAATCACAGTTTGGCTGCCTTCTTCACCGTTAGTACTACGTGACAATATAAAGGAACTGAGTGTATCTTGTTACCTGCTAAACAGACAAATCAATACGAATGTTCCTAATCCTCGCAATATTGAAAAGAAAGCTTGGCTGTACTGACCGCACCAATGCCTTTGACCGATTTCTTACAATTCACCGTAGAATCACTGAAACATTCGCAAGGCCACAAAAGTTATAACACGTGTTGAAGTCGCGCTTAACGTAACGCATGATTAATCACACAAATGAAGCGCTATAGTGGCCCGGCTTCAAATAATCTTTAATAATTCAAATCAATAACATGCCACTACATAAGCAAAATATGTCTAAGGCACCTTTTAAAGTTTTGCTTTGTGGCGGTCTGTTAGCATAATTCGTCACTTCACAATTCAGGGAGCTTGCTTAGACAGTTCTACAGGCTGATGCAATCACGGAATATACAGCTTGTTCCTCATGATGCTTGACCTCAGATTTGGCAACTCGTAATGAGAAGGTAAGACAAAAGATATTGACAAGTATATGCTACAGTGAAACTTCGTTATAACTAAACCGGATATAAATAATTATTGCATATAAAAAAGCAAATTCTTCTTGAAATACCCGTAGATACACATGTTTTCAAAACCTCGTTTCAACGAAGTGAAATTATCCTGCCAATAGACGCACCAAGCTTTATGTCTCTGAAACGAGGAATGCTTGACTCCTGCAGTCTCAGTTTGCCTCTTTTCGACGCGGTAGAGCACACATTCGGTGCCGATGTTTGAAACTTTTGGGCATTTGCGTGGAATACACCGTCTAAATTCCTTCTCACCAGTGCGCGTAGCTGCTTATAAGCAGGGGGCTCATTATCGCCATTGCAATTTCTCTCACTGCAGCACCGCACAGGCTAGTGCAGCTAGGCGTGGCCTCAGAGATTGTGCCGGTGCAATCTCAGAGACCGCGCCTCCTTGTGTGGCACGTGCTGTTCGAAAGCGACAAACGTAGTTGGCGTCGCAGCGTGCACCCTATTCAACCGCGTCGCCATTCTACCAGTTTCGTGTTGCCAGAGACGAGCCAACTGAAAGCGGAAATGAAAGACCATCACATTGAGACAGATGGCAGCTATCGTAAATGCAATCTTGTCAGATGCCAAGAAGTTGTGTGTTGCGGATGCCGAAATTTCTTTTGCTGTTTTCTCTCCAGCGCGCACGTGGCCATGTAGCGGTTCTGTTGGCCGCAAGGCAGTCTTGTCCTATGCAAGTTCAAATGTGTACGCTATATTCGCATGTAGTGCAGTGAAGGGCAGTAATGAATATAATTAAGTAATTTCGGCTCCCCCTTCAAGTACGTTATGGAGATTTTATTGTGTATGACAGATAAGATCTTTCATTTATTTGTACGGAGCCATGTTTTCAAAAAGTAATTGCTAGAAACCCAACCTAGGCATCTTGCGTGTGCAGACGAAATAATGTCATCTCTGCAATTAAGCCTTTTGTGAAGTCTGATACGAAGCACGCGGGACATTTCCGTGAAATCTTGATTCTTTTTTTTTTTTTGCGATAATGAAAGCTTTCTCCAAGAAGGCCAGTGTCATGGTTAGAGGCTACCACGTCCTCCGCAAGTACGTCGCAAGCGACATTTTTCTTTTTTCAGATCATAGACATGCTCCTTCAAGTACTTTTCGATATCGCATGTTTTGTTGGGGTAAAGGTAGTCACAGTTCGCGCACGGCATACCTATACCACGCCGAAAAACCACTTTACAGCATGTCCATTCCATGCACCGGTTCCTGATGCAACGTGTACGCAGGAACATATATGCGCCACATTGACGCCGTAGGCTTTCAGAACACATTTCAATGCCTGATTTTCGTGACATATTGAATGGAAGCGTTAACCCAAGGACGCGCGACCACGCAAGGTCACTGGTCAGCCTGAACAATGTTCTACGCCACGAATCAAACTTCCGAGGTAACCGCGCTCAGAACGTTCGCGACGTACCCTGAGCGTCCTGATTAGAGCAAATTTGCTGGGCTCACGCAAAACTTTTGCTTTAATCAGGACGACCATATCTCTGACAGCGACCTTCAGACTACTTCCGAATGAGCATAATCTGAAAGTTCATTCGTTCCATGGAATATCCTTGAGCCCTGCCACACCGAAGACCACGCACCCTCGAGCTCGCGCCACCCTTGCCTATGTCCCTTGAGTGAGCGAGGCCTTGGAACACGTTCTGGGAACCTATGAATGGAATGCCGCCCACATTTCGGTCTACGAGTAGCAGAACGAACTAGTAGATGTGAAGAAAATGAAGAAGCGCGAGAGAGAAGAGAGGAAAGGCAGAGAGGTTCACCAGAAGTGCCTCCGGTTTGCTATACCTTGCACTGAGGGAAGTGGTATACGGATGAGAAGAGAAAGAGAGAGAACACAGAGAGAGCACAGTTTCGCGCACTTTTAAAGGTTCACACCGAGACTACACACGGTTGCCAAGACTTGGTGGACTGTATGCAGAATACCCTGCGAGAATTGCGACTACCTTTACATCGGCTAAAGTAGTAATTTTGAAACAACAAATCTATGATGTCCAAGAGAAGAATCAGATACGATTCGGAAGTGAAAAAAGAATGTCGTTTTCAATGCACTTGCGGAGCACGTGGCAGTCAAAATATGCCATTTACCGAGACAAGGCTTCCATTACTGCCAAGGAAACTAGATTTGAAGGCGGTACCCGAGTCCTTTGCTATCGAGACTAAATAAAAAAGAAAAAAAATCATGAGCCACTCGACTCTGGGACGGTGGATGACCAGCGAAGCTCTTCAGCACACTACACAGTAATGACACATAATTTTGGACATAGGTGCGGACTCATTTACCTCGATTTTTATATACGTTCGCGTAGATGACGGGACCGCCGCCACGAGGAGCCGGAGCAAACTAGGCAGGCGTGACGTTTCGACGTGACCGCCACCACGGAAGAGCGGAAGGAAGGGAGATACGCAAGCGCTTGGAACGCTGACAAGGGGCGGTGCGAACGTACGCGTGGCCGACGCGGGTCAAAGCATCTGCTCTCATCAGCTTCATATCTGATGCGGGTTGTATTTGGACCCGAGATATTGAACTTATTTTTGCAAGTTGGCGAATTGCTTGAATCCTGCTACACCACCGCCGCGGATCGGTCTGGTATGGTCTGGATGGCGCATCTTCGGTATCGGCCCACAGTTTTCAGTCTACGGACATCCATCCGCTGGATACCAACTATATACAGCTTCACTCTAAAAAAAAAAAAAAGAGGGAAAGAAACATGCTGAATCGCAACTTTGGCAATCTTATGCCTGCATACGCCGAATGCCGTCGTTTCAAGCAGTTCGTGTTCTGGGCAAGGCTTCCATAGGGAATCCTGAACGTCTAATGCTTATTAACACATTTTGATGGGCGTCCTTTCTTCTTCTTCTAACATGAACTCCAGAACCAAGAGGAACTATTCTTGTGGACTATTCCGGAAACTATTCCTGTGTCAAATATGGTTCCAGGGTACCGGCGCGCATCATATCTATTATTCTCGAGGAAGATAATCGACGTGCGCGACCACTCACGAACAAATTACAACCATCACGCGGCCACACCGAGTCAACCAGCGCAACCAGCACGAAAAAAAAATACTTCGCATCCGGAGCGGTAAAAAAAAAACTCAGTCACAAAAAGCTCACAGCAATACAGTCACGTGGGAGACTCCCGCGTGACGCGTGCGCCACTCTCCAATATTAGCACAAACAGCACTGTGCAATCAGCCGTGGCCGCGTAGTGAAATTTGTTTGAATGAAATCCAGTCATGAGCGAATAAATTCATAGTCGAATCATCAAAAACTTGGCACTGCCTAAACCATTTAAGAACAATAAAGGCTACAGCACACTTTGTTTGCTTATGTATTTATTTATTTATTTATTTATTTATTTATTTATTTATTTATTTATTTATTCACAAATACTGCAATCCCGTTACAGGATTTTTGCAGGATGGGAACACATCATTATGACATAAATAGCAGGGCAAACAAAAGAAAGGTTGCATGTACACGTGCTAGTAAAAAGACAATACAGATATGAAATAAAAGATACGCTTCGAGTACAACTGAATCAATGCATCTACTGCAAGTGCAAATGTAACAGAGCGAAAAAGAAGAATAAGGAAATTACACAATATGGGACATAAACAAAGTCAGGGATGGCTGCAACACCACATCGTTGGACAGCTGATTCCATTCAGTTACGACCCTGGGAAAAAATTAGTACTTAAAGCAATTTCTGCAGCTAGTTAAGGGGGTAATTGTTAGTGCATGCCGTTGTCTTGTAGAATAACACGTTGAAAACGAAATAAGCTCGGAAATATCTACGCTGTAGTGTCCCTTGATGAGCTGAAACAATAATTTTAATCTGAGAACACGATTCCTTTGGGGTCAGAGTTGGCAGATTGGCTCTGTTTAGCAAGGCTATCATCGACGCGCGCCCAAAGCTGTTATATATATAACGAACCACCCGCTTTTGAATATCTTCTACTTTAGCAATGTCTTTTTCAGTGAAAGGATACCAAATTATATTTGCGTAATCTAAAAGCGGCAGCACAATTGCGTTAAATGCAAGAAGGCGAACCTCAGGTGTTGTCAGTCTCAAAGCCTGCCTGAGAAAGAAAAGCTTTTGATTGGTAGAATTGCACACAATGTTGGTGTGTTTGTTCCATCTAAGGTCTTTAGAAATCTAAATACCAAGAAATTTTATGTGCTCAACCTCAGATAGCAAGACATTACACGCCGAGTACTGGAAGGGCAGATTGCTACGCTTGCGCGAAATTTTCATAAATACAGTTTTGTCAAAATTGATAGCCATTTGCCAATCACTACACCATTTCACAACTTTTTCAAAGGCTCCACTTAGTCGTAGTTCGTCGCTGACGCTATCTATTTCTGAATACATGACACAATCATCCGCATATAGTATAATTTTCACGGGAATGTCATTAACGATATCATCAATAAAACCAAGAAAAAAAAGAGGTCTGAGCACCGAACCCCGTTGAACGCCAGAGTCAATGGGAAGCCTCCGAAAGGCATGGTTTTTAAATGGAACATATTGATATCAGTTTGAAAGATATGCAGAAAGCCAAGTAACAATTTTGGCATTACCCAGAGTAACACCAAGTTTGTGGAGTAGCTTTTTATGGGAAATCTTGTCAAAGGCTTTCGCAAAGTCCATGAAGATTCCATCAACCTGCTTGCCTGAATTTATTGCCTTAGCGAAATCGTGTACAGTAGTTACTAATTGTGTGCATGTATAAAAACCCTTTCTGAGGCCATACTGATGGCATGATAATATTTTATTCTTTGAACAGAACTCAGTCATATGGTTATGTATTATATGTTCCAGAAGTTTGCATGATGTTGAAATCAAACAAATAGTACGATAGTTCAAGACGTGCTGCTTATTACCATTTTTGAAGATAGGCTTCGCTGCTGCCGTTCTCCAGTCAATGGGAATCTCGCCTTCATTTAGTGATTTACAAAACAGTACACTCAGATATTAGAGACCCATGGTGCATAACGCTTTATGAATTCATTTGACAAATCATCAGGACCGGGTGATTTCTTAATATCAAGGTTAAGGAGCATGCTAAGTGTTCCATTCTCATTAATAGTAACGTCAGACATAGGGGAGTAAGAAGCATGAAAGTATGGCAATGAACCATTGTCATGTGTACACACAGATCTAAAGTGTAAGTTAAATGCAGCTGCTATTACTAGCGCTATCATCACTCAGAAACCCATTTACGAAGAAAGCATCGTTAATTTGCTTACTGGGAGAAATTAGCCTCCAGAATTTTTCAGGAGATGTTGAAATAAATTTAGGAAGTTTCTCCCCAAAGTAGCGTTGCTTGTCTGAAGAAACTTTCATTTTTAGCTCGGAAGAGAGTTCGGAAACTTTAGTAAGCAAAGCGTCCAAATCTCTTGCGGTACGTCTTTTTGTCTTGAGGCGCTTTAATCGTCTTTTTAATTGCAATGTGTTTCGAGAAATCCAAAAAATATTTGCCTTTTCTTTTCTTTAACACGAAAAGAACAAAGCGCTTTATGCAATAATTTACAAGATCTTTAAATTGATGCCAATGAATGTCTGCGCCGCTGCCCTGGAATGAGGCAAAACTAAACGAAAGCTTGTCGAATATGGCGACATCATCTGCGTGCGAGAAGTTCAGCACGGAAGTGACATCAACCGACTTGTTCACAGATTGATTGATTGATGATTGATGTTTAATGGCGCAAGGGCCAAGTATGGCCAAAGAGCGCCATGCTAGTGTTAATGAGTTCTTATTGGTCTAATGGGTTCTGTGAATTTAATGTGACGTGGCTGCAAAGGGGCCTAAGAAAGTTGGTGTAAATTGCATAAAATGTACGCGGAATAAAATTATGGCAATGAATTGTTACATGTACTATGAACACTAACATGCATTGGCAAAGAATGATGCAATATACAAAATATGCGAGATGCTAAAATTGCCTAGAGCACTACTGCCTCACCAGAGCCCTTGAAACACAAGGGCCTAGAGGCATGTGCTACACGAAACAACAATCACAGCGGCATCTGAAGAGAGGAGGCGCTACGAACCTATAGCGCTAGTAACATGTAGCACATCTTTCAGAAAACCTAGGACTGCGTTAGTGTCAAAGAGCGGTTCTGCGCCGAGTAACATTACATGATGAAGGGGGATGTGCTGCCGGTATGCTAGGGGAAAATATTTCTTTCTCTCATATTCGGCTTCCCGACACTCCAGGAGGACGTGGAGGATGGTCAGCCTCTCCCCGCATCTACCACAGGTTGGAGACTCATTTCCAGTGAGTAAAAAGTTATAGGTGCCAAATGTGTGTCCTATTCTTAAACGACAGAATAGGACATCTGTTCGGCGTGATTTTGTTGCAGAAGGCCAGAAACCTAATTGCGGCTTTATTACGTGCAGCTTATTATTTGTTTCCATGTCCCACAAGCGTTGCTAGTAGTTTCGCAGTTTCCTTCGTAAGAAGGGCTTCAAATATGTGACAGGGACTGCAGCGGTAGGATTAACAGCATGCGAGGCAATTGACGTGCCATCTGGTCCAATAGAACGTTACCCTCGATGACCTTATGGCCAGGCACCCAGCATATAATCACATGCTGGTTAGATATATACGGTTTACACAGGACGGAATAGAGTTCATTAATTACTGGATTTTTGTGCTTATGGAATGATATCAAGGCCTTCACAACACTTAGGGAGTCCGTATATATAACTGATTTTTGGAGTTTTTATTTCCTTATGTGCATCACAGCCGCCAATAGTGCGTAGACCTTAGCCGTAAAGGTACTTGTTTCCGGATGCAGTACATCGGATTCCGAGAAAGATGGACCGACGGCTGAATAGGACACCCTGTCGCGTGTCTTCGATGCGCCTGTGTAGAACTCCGTGCAGGAGTGCTTGAACTGCAGTTCCAGGAAATGCATTCGGATTTTGATCTCTGGGACGTACTTTGTAACTTGTAGGAAAGATATATCACATTGTATCAGCTGCCACTCCCAAGGTGGGAGCCGCTTGGCTGGAGGCATTAAACAATGTTTGAGCAGTGGGACATCCATTTCAACACTAAGCTCCCTCAAATGCAGTGAAAAGGCCTGTCTTGCAGAGGGACGGTTACGAAACAAGGTAGCATATGTCATATCGTTAACGGTATCAAAACACAGATGTTGATGATTAGAGTGAACTTTCAGAAAATATGTTTGGCTGATGTATGTTCTCTGCAGATGGAGTGACCAATCATTCGAGTCTACATATAAACATTCAATGGGGCTTGTTCTGAAAGCGCCAGTGGCCAGTCGGATCCCTAGATGGTGGACGGGATCTAACATATTTAGCGCGCTCGGAGCTGCAGAATGGTAGATCGGGGCACCATAGTCCAATCGTGATCGAATCAGGCTCTTGTAAAGATTCATTAAACACTTTCTATCGCTTCCCCATGTTGTGTGGGATAAAATTTTTAGTAAGTTCATTGCTTTTAAGCATTTCACCTTGAGATGCTTTACGTGTAGAATAAAAGTTAGTTTAGAGTCAAGTATGATGCCTAATAACTTGTGCTCTTTGTTCACAGAGATTTGCTGACCATACATGTTGATATTGGGATCTGCTATGAGCCCTTTGTTTCTTGTGAAAAGCGCGCAAGAACTTTTGTTGGGGTTCACTTTAAATCCGTTTTTGTCTGCCCATTTGGACACTTTGTTCAAGCCCTGTTGTACTTGCCTCTCACACAATGCAAGGTTGCAGGATTTGAAACCTGTTTGTATGTCATCTACGTAAACAGAATAAAAGATGGCTGGCGGTAATGAAACCCGAAGCGTGCTCATCTTCACGATAAAGAGCGTACCGCTAAGCATACCTCCTTGGGGTACACCAGTTTCTTGTATAAAAGGCCGCGACAATACATTGCCGATTTTCACGCGGAAGGTACGCTTGGACAAATAGCTTTCTAGTATGTTTAACATATTTCCACGAATTGCCATTCCCTACAAGTCGCGCAAGATCCCGTATGGCCACGTTGTGTCATACGCCTTCTCCATATCGAGGAATATCGATAAGAAGAACTGTTTTGTACAAATTCATCGCGGATATTTCCTTCAATGCGTACAAGATGATCAGTCGTAGACCGCCCTTCTCTGAAGCTGCACTGATAGGGATCAAGCAGATTCTTCAGTTCAAAAAAGTGTATTAGTCTACGATTAATCATTTTTTCAAATAGCTTATACAGACAACTTGTAAGAGCTATCGGGCGATAACTTGCCGCCAAGCAAGGGTCTTTACCCAGCTTCAAGACGGGAATAACAATAGCTTCCTTCCATCAGGAAGGGAGGTATCCGGCAGCCCAGATAGAGTTGAAAAGGGCCAGAAGTGTCATTTGTGTGTCTTTGTGTAAGTTCTTAATCATGTGATACATGACTCTATCAGCTCCCGGTGCAGAGTTTCTACAGCTTTAAGCTCGGCAATATTAAAAGGACGGTTGTACGGTTCATTCGGACGGCATTTACGATACAGTGTCTTGAGTTCAGCTAATTGTTTATATTTGAGGAATGATCTTGTGTAAGGTGTGGAGCTTGATACATGTTCGAAGTGTTCGCCAAGAGCGTTGGCCTGGTCTTCCAAGGTAGTCCCTTGGTCATCCACTAAGGGCAAAGGGTGGATTTGTTGCCCCTTTAGCTTTCTTACGCAATTCCATGCTTTGAACTCTTGGGTGTAGCAAGTGATGCCCGAGAGAAACCTCTCCCAGCTGGCCCTCCTTGCCTATCTCCGCGTGCACCTTCCTTGCAATTTGGCCAATTTAAACTATGAGGTTTTCTGAGGCGGCGAGCGACGCAGCAAACCCTACGTTTTGTTTTGTTTCTTTCGTGCTAGTCTGCACTGTTCATTTCACCAGGGAACCCGTCTTTTCCATGAGAGTCCTGTGTTTGTGGAAGGAATTTTTCTGCTGCGTCGATTATAAAAGAAGTAAAATACGCTACTGCTTCATTTATGCTGAAATCGGTGATAACATGTCGTGATAAGTAAGTTGATTCCTTAAAATGATTCCATTCGGCGGAGGCTAGTTTCCACCGGGAGGTATGTGGGGGGCATTCGTGTTGACGTATTGAATTTAACATTACAGGGAAGTGGTCACTTTCATAGGGATTTTTGATTACATGCCATTGCAAGTCCGGGAAAATTGAAGCCGAGCCAATCGACAGGTCTATTAATGAATATGAATTATGATGAATATTATAATACGTTGGCTCCTTCTTGAAGAGGCATGCACCGGAGTTCACAAGAAAATTTTCAATGAAACGACCTCTCGCGTCACACCGCGAGTTTCCCCACATGGTGTGGTGGGCATTAAAATCGCCTACGAGCATGTAGGGGTCCGAAAGCTGATCAATTAGGTTATAAAGATCACTTTTTCCGAGATGATAATTAGGGAGTATGTATATGCAACACACAGTGATCAATTTATTAAAAAGAATTGCCCGAATTGACACTGCCTCAAGGGGCGTCTGAAGGGCGATAGGTGACAAGCTACGGACTTGTACACAACTATTGCTACACCGCCAGATGAGGTATTCACCTCGTTGCGGTCTTTATGGTAGACGGCGTACTGACGAAGAAAGTTTGTTTGTCTGCATTTAAGATGTGCCTCCTAAACACACAGCACATCTGGGCTATGTTTGTGTAAGAGTTCTTTAATGTCATCGAGGTTGTGGATAAGACCGCTAACGTTCCAGTGTATTATTTTTGTAGCCATATTGTTCTTGTTTTTATGCTGTGTGTCAAGAGGAGCCAAGTTTGAGTAATGACTTACGGAGCCCTCTCAGGCCCCGTAATACGGGTTTTGTCCTTCTTGGAGGGGTCGCGAGATTCGCGTCGCTCCCGAGGCGCTGGATGCGCCGTCTGGCTCGGGGTTGTGTCCATCGATTCTTGGGAGCCGCTGGACTTCCGCTCACACGAGCGGGGTGTTTTCACCCCGCTAGGCCTTGCCTCGAAAAGCAGGGCCTTGAAGGCCACCAACCCAGAGGTCGATGGGCCCTCCTTCAGGGACGGCGCAGGAGCGCTGGCTGCTGACGCCAAGGGGGCTTGCCCCGGCCGCTACTACACTCTTTGTGGGCCGGGTTGGAACCGGAGTCTGCTGCGACGTCGCTCCCTTGCGCGCCGCATCAGCATACTCTGGGGTATGGGAAAGGGAAACACGTTTCCGCGTTTCTTCAAATGAGATGTTCTCTTTGATTTTCATTGTGATTGTGACTTTCATTTTTCCATGTGGGGCAAGTTCGAGAGTACGCTGCGTGTCCACCGTCACAGTTGGGACCGCGAAGTGTGCCACTACAGTTGTTGGATTCGTGTTCGTGTTCGCCACATTTTGCACAGGTCAGTCGGCCACGGCAGCTTTGCGAACCGTGACCATATCTCTGACACTTGAAGCATCTTCGGGGATTTGGGATGTAAAGCCTGACTCGAATTTTGGTATATACCGTTTCTAGCGTTTCTGGTAGCACGCTCGATGTAAAGGTGAGGATCAGATGCTTGGTTGGAATATCTCGGTTGTCTCGCTTGATCTTTATTCTTTGCACTTGAATAACATTGTGTTCTTTCCAGTCCTCCAAGAGCTCTTCCTCGTTCAGGATCAAGAGATCTTCATCAGAGATGACTCCTTTACACGTGTTAAATGATCCATGGGGGGTAACAGTGATTGCCACATTGCAGAATGCTAAGAGATTGGAGAGTTTGCCATGCTGTTGAGTGTCGCGGACCTCAAGAAGAAGGTCGCCACTGCTCATTTTCGTCACTTTGTAGCCAGCACCTAGTGTGTCGGTAAGACATTTAGCTACGATGAAAGGTGAGATAGTTCTGACTGTCTTTTCGGGATCTTGACTGTGTATCACATGGAAGCGGGGGAAAGTTTCTTTGCGCTGGCTGCATAACTGAAAAGTTTCTTCGGTGCGCCCTCTTTTTGACAGAGGACAACGGGAAAGAGGGGGGAATGATGTCTTAGCCATGCAGAATTAATTTAATTTCCGTAGCTACGCCAGCCACCCACCACCGAGCCCAACAAGGGGACGCCACGAGCCCGGGAGGAAACGCAGACGCCAGCTGTACATAGCTACTATAACCTAATATAAAATACCCAAGGTTGGATACATACAGCAGGTTAACCCTTGCCGCCTAGAAATTCGGAAGCGAGAAGTGATAAGACAGGAAAGAGACAGCGAGAGGGAAAGCAAAAGATTGAATAGAGGGACAGGAAAAGGCGACTGCCGATTTCCTCGAGGTGAGTCAGTCTGGACGTGCCGTCTATGTGAAGCAGAGGCCGAAGAGGTGTGTTGCCTCCGCCGAGGGGCCTTGAAGGTCCAAACACCCAGCATCGGCTCAACCCCCAGGATCCCCCTTTCCCCAGACACGGCTAAGCCGCGCACGGCAACACGCGGGAGAGTCCAACCATCGTGTGCTCAGGTACGTGGTGTCGCTACACACCAAACGCCTGCTTACGCAGACGCCCCTGCAGGGGGACTTGTTCACAGAGACGCCCGAAAGGGTCAACAACACAGGAGAGTGATCGGAAATTCCAGGCAGTACTTCGCACTTTGCATGCCCCGTAATAGATCCTTTAAGAAAAACAGATCAAGGATGGAGCAGCCGTTGCCTTGTATTCTAGTGAAGCTGTCTACTACTTTCGGGGCGCCACCTGCTGCCGTAGTGACTGGCCGCACTCTGTATGGGCTCCGCATTTCCAACCATCAACGAGCGGTTCCCCTGCCTTCTCACCACTGAAAATACCACCAAACGACGCAGCTCGGCGAGCGGCATCGATCGAGCCCGATTTCTCCAAGATCTGGTGAGATCCTCACATTTTATTGGCTTTGGAAGTTCTGGACCACCGACGCCGCCGCGCTGGGCCTTACCTGCGTTCACCTCGCCAGCCTAGACGCGGGTGCGCGTCCTTTCCAACGCCAATTTACTCCGCTCAGATGGAGACCGACGACACCCGCTCCCCTGACACGATGGACGCCGACGCTTCGTCCGGTCAGGCCGAGGACGACACCAACTGGTTTCTCGTCGCTCGGAAAAAGAAACGCTTAGCAGAAGCTACTGCGAACTTGCCACCTCCTCCGACACTCGAAGCACCGCGCAAGAGGAACGCGCGACTCCCGCCACTGCCTGTCGACGACTACAAGATTGTGTTCCGCCCGAGAGACGGCCTGAACCTCGGTGCGTGGCCTCATACTTCTGTTGCCCGAGCCATCGGCATAGCAGCGGGGCTGGACAGCGCCGTGCTCAACGAGCTCATCATTCGTATCCGCACTGAAAAAAACCTTGCGGTGCTCAGCACACCGGAAGAGAACCTCGCGGCACGGCTGCAGAAAGTTCGATTCATCTCCATGGGCGTCACTCAACACGCCGTCCAAGCCTACGTAGCCGCCCCAGACAACTCCTGCAAGGGTGTAGTCTCAGGCCTTGAGCCCAACACCACTACGACGACGCTGCTAGAAAACCTCCGCTGCTCAGAAGCCCCTGTCTTACACGCTCGCATGATGGGATCTACGAATACGGCCCTGATCACCTTCTCCGGCACCCACGTACCCCGCTATGTCCGTATGTACGGAGCAGAACTCCGCTGTCACGTATACCGACCGCGCCAACAGGTGTGTATCTTGTGTTTGTCGATGGGCCATCGGGCGGACGTCTGCCCCACGCCCGACAAACCCCGTTGCCCGGCGTGTGGCATCTCAAACCCACCGAAGGAACATGAGTGCACACCTAAATGTATTCACTGCAACGGCGCTCATCCCGCTACTGACCCTCGCTGTCCATCGCGTCAACTGCCGCAACACAACAAATCGCGCGTGCTTCGTGAAAAAAAAAAACATAAGGACGAGCGCCCCCCGCCCGGATCAGCGCAAGGCCAGCCTGGGACGACGGCTCGGCAGAGCGCTCAGGAAACTATGACCCAAGTAGCAACGACACCGGGGAACTCGGCGGAGAACCCCTGGACTAGAGGACGCAGCCGCAGTCGCGGATCACCCGGGGATCACCGCCAGACTTATCGGAGTCACTCCAAGGGCCACTCCAAGGGCCGGACTCCCAGTACCAGTCGTTCGAGGGACCGCGGCCATAAAGGAGATGGATCTGCCAAGAAGGAGCAAGCGGTAAGCTGGGCAGCGCAGTTCCCACCTCTGTCTCCCTCTCCACATCTCCACACCCCTTCAGTCACACAACACGTTAAACCTAAACCCACGCCGCAACCCATGGTGACCGACAATGAGCCGCATCTTAATGACTCTGCACAAGCCTCTCGAACCAACTACTGTACACAACAAGCACTGAACGAAATGGCCGTCTCTCTAAAGACAGAATTGGTTGCCATAATGCAGGCAGAAATGCAAAAAATGAAGGAGCTCATTATGGCTGAAGTCACAGCGCCACTTCAACAGCTAATACAACAGGCCCTGCAACCTGCTGTCCAGCAGATAGTGGCCGATAGTAAACAACAAATTGCGGCTTCAGTTGGCCAACTTTCGATCCCTCCGCCTTCATCCAAACGCTCCCTGTCCCCTTCACGTGAAACACAAAGATCACATCCCTACCTTCGTCCGGCCCGATTACCGTCACCGGACCAAAACCCGCCTCACTGGGCCCGGAACACTCACTTCCCGGCACCTCCCAGGCCGATGAGCCGCCACCCGGACAGTCCCCGGGTATAACACACAAACAAATAATACTCGATCATGGCCAGCAACCGTAAAGGCACACGCGCTACCCCCCAACCCCTAAGCGTGTGGCAATGTAATTGCAGGGGCTACCGCCGGAAACGCGGATCCCTTACGCAATTCATTGCCACACAGCCCCATCCCCCCGATGTAATAGCATTGCAGGAAGTGCATTGTACTCCTACACTTCCCGGCTACAACACGCACACAGACACAATAAATAGCAACACACCACACCTCACAGCCACTTTAGTGTCCGAACATTTGACCGTTATCGAACACACCCTCGAAACCTCACCCATACCGCATGTACTTCTCGAATTGGTCCCGTGCTCTCGCTCCTATAGCAGCCTGTTTGTGCTTAATATCTACAGCGCACCTAATGCGAGGAAGCATGAGTTCGGACATCTTTTTGCACATCTATGCAAGGTGGCTAAACAGATGGTCATTGTAGGCGACTTCAATGCCCCGCACCCGGCCTGGGGTTACCAAACAGAAACACCGAAAGGACGCCGGCTTGCTCAAGTTCTTGCGTTACATCGCATGACTCTGCTGACAGAACCAGATCAGCCAACACGATTAGGCAACAGCGTAAGCAGAGACACGTGCCCTGATCTCACCATGGTCAGAGGGGTAGGTCAACACTCTTGGCGCAATCTCGTGGAGAACTTGGGCAGCGACCATTACATTCTAGCTACTGAAGTGCAGGTACAACCAACACGCACTCCTGAACGTACTGTTAAGCTAACCAATTGGGATAAATTTAGGCGTAATCGGTCCTCCCTAGCTCCTCAGGACACTCTCTCCCTTCAGGAGTGGATCAAACAACTCCAAACTGATCTAAAAAGGGCAACTCAACACATCACTGCGACAACAGAGACACCCGATGTGGATCTCCATTTGCTCCACCTCTGGGAGGCCCGTAGAGGCCTGACCCGGCGGTGGCGCCGGCAAAAACATAATCGGAAACTTCGTCTGCGTATTGCCCGCCTAACTACGGAGGCAGATGACTACGCGAACACCCTCACTAATAACAATTGGCATAGCCTTTGCGATCGCCTCAGCGGCACGCTAAGCACACCTCGGACCTGGTCGCTACTCCGCGCATTATTAAACCCTACGCAAACCAAAATACACACTAGCAACAGAGTCCGCACCATCCTCCACAAATCAGGCCTCGATGACACTACTCTACTTCACACTCTACAGCAACGCTACATTGCTACAGGCACCCGCCCCACCTACAGAGACTACCCACACATAGACGCCACCTCCCTAGACGCCGATATTACAGAAGCCGAGGTTAGGGCGGCCTTACAGGGTATTAGGCGCAACACTGCACCCGGGGCTGATGGGATTCAATACACACTCCTACGCAACCTAGTTGATGGGGCCATTAAAGACTTAACTGCATTCTACAATGACCACTGGAGGAATGGCACGCTTCCACAGGAATGGCGCCATGCGGACATCATGCTAATTCCTAAGCAAGGCAAGCCACTGTCCCTCCAGAATCTCCGACCTATATCTTTAACTTCATGTGTAGGTAAACTCTTCGAGCGCGTTGTACTTTCGCGGCTACAACCCTTCCTCGAAGACAGCCAATTCTTTCCGGATACACTCTTCGGCTGCCGCCCTAACCTCTCTGCGCAAGACATTTTGCTGCAGCTTAAGGAGGACGTTGTGGATGGCCCCACTACGGCACAAACCAGAGCTATTCTGGCCCTGGACCTCAAAGGGGCTTTCGACAACGTCTCCCACGATCTAATTCTCGACAATCTGGCTTCTTCCCAATGCGGCACACGTACCTATAACTATGTCAGAGCTTTCCTGTCGGACCGCACAGCCACTATTGGCATAGGAGAGCTCCGGTCGGACGTCATCGCACTCACAGGTAGAGGAACACCACAGGGCTCGATCTTATCGCCCACCCTCTTCAACGTGGCTATGGCTAAGCTGCCCCCCTTACTAGACCAGATACCCACCATCCGGCACGCTCTCTATGCCGACGACGTTAGGATCTGGGCAACCCAGGGATCCGACGGGGCCATCCAGGATGCTCTCCAGGAAGCTGTACGTGTCGTGCAGAACTATGCAGCCACGCGAGGCCTTTTTTGTGCAGCCGAAAAGTCCGAATTGCTCCTCGTGCACAGGCGGCGCCGCAGAACCGACGAATCCCCTAATATCTCCCTGTTCTTACACGGCAGCCCCATCCCTCAGGTAGCTAGACTCCGCATCTTGGGCCTCCACATTCAGTCATATGGCAAAGCCTGGCACACTACGCACCTTTTGGGTCAGCAGATAGCACAAGTCACACATATGATAAACCGCATCACTAATCGTAGAAGAGGCCTTCGCGAGAAAGACGTCCTCCACATAGTACAGGCTCTGATAATCAGCCGGCTCACATATCACCTCCCCTATCACAATCTCACCCTCACTCAAACTCAGAAGATGGACGCCCTTCTGCGGAAGGCAGTGAAAGCGGCTCTTGGGCTGCCTCCACATGCTTCCACAAAACGGCTTCTTCAGCTTGGTATCCACAACACCGTAGGCGAGCTTTTGGAGGCTCATCGCAATGGTCAGCTCCAACGTCTCAGACGCAGCCGTCAGGGCTGCGCTATACTTTCTCGCCTTGGCTACCCTGTCCCTGAGACACCCACACACGTCCCACAGTATCGCCTCGCTCCTGCTCTACGCGCTAGCATACAAGTAGCTCCAATTCCCCGCAATATGCATCCCGAGCGACACGCCGGCCGTAGACGCGCCCGAACTCAGGCCCTGGCACGCATTTTTGGAGACCGCACCACAATTACACCGGTTTTGTACACGGACGCGGCCCGCTACCCAGAGAGGCGGGCCATGTGTTTAGCTGTAACTGACAATACAGACGCGCTTAGGGTGTGTGCCACAGTTCTAACAACGCACAGCTGCTCAGCAGAGGAAGGGGCAATAGCCCTGGCCATTGTCCATGCCTCGACCCTCTCCGCACAAGACACCCCCATCACCATAGTGACAGACTCGTAGGCTGCCTGCCGGGCCTTCGCGCAAGGACTCGTGACTGCACATACACATCGAATTTTCTCCTCTGTCCCCCCTCCCACGTTACACAGGGTGCGTATCGTCTGGACTCCTGGACACGCCTCTCTCCATGGTAATGAACGCGTTAATGCGGTAGCCCGAGGTCTGACTGGCCGGGCACCATCGGAAGAGCTGTCCAACCCAGACGACGCACCACCAGAGCCCCTACAGTACACTGAGACGCTCGAGTACTACCGACAAAGTCGCCATAACTATCCTCCTCCTCATCCTTCGCTTAATAGAGCAGATGCCGCTGTCTGGCGGCAACTGCAGACCAATTCATTTCCTTGCCTCCACATGCTACATATCTTTCATCCCAACCTGTACCCTTCCTATTGTCCCCACTGTGGGGCCAAACCCACGGTGTATCACTCCATATGGGAATGCCCTAACCCTTCACGTGTTCCTCCTATACCCAACCCTACCCTTTCCTCTTGGGAGTCTGCGCTGCTCAGCACAAGCCAGCAGGAACAGCAACGGCTGATCCAGCGGGCTCGCGAAGTCGCGCATGGCAATGGAGCCCTAGGACTGAGGGCCCCACTCATCGAGGAAATTTTCTACTCGCTTTATGAAATAAATGTTTATTCTCTCTCTCTCTGTCTACTACTTGCCGCAGATCAAAAGGAAAAATCATATCAAGCAACCCTTCTCATAGCTTGTCATTAGAAACGTTTAGTGTGAAGGTTGACCAATCCACGTTTGGCATATTGAAGTCTCCGCCCAGAATTAATCGACCACCAGGCTTCACATGAGCAAACGGGTAACCTTGCAAGTGAGCAGAGAAATCAGGAGAGGAATTTGGTGGTCGGTAAAGTTCTCCCAATACATATCTAATTGCGCCGTGATAAGCTTTACAGAATATGCCCTCAATGTTATATATATATATATATATATATATATATATATATATATATATATATATATATATATATATATATATATATATATATATATATATATATATATATTTATATATATATATATACAGTGAAGCAGACGCGCGTATGAAGCGGTTTTATTGACGTTTCGGCCGGAGACCGGCCTTCATCAGAATACATTGCATGGTGTCAGTACAGTTAATCTACATGTGCCTATCAACCAAATGAAGATACGCTTACATGAAAAACGAATAAAATGGGCGAACTAAATGCATCCGAATCGTCCAAAGGATAGCTGACACGTGTATAGACCGATGGCGATTGCAAACATATCTAAAGTACAAAGCATCAGAACGCACTAAAATGAATTGTAAAAAACCAATCGCCACGTGACAACAAAACGTCAATATGTGCTCAATATGTGCTATGTTATCAAGCAAACACAGACACAGAAAAAGGGGAATAGCGATGTACTAGTAGAAGGGCCAAGTGACGGGCTACAAAGACAGGCAACTAAATTTTCCTACACATTCTTTCATACCACACGCGACGGTATCAAACTTATAGATAAGGAAGTATTCGCGGGCTTCTCTATCATAATTTGAACGAAATCCAGATTCAAGCAACGTGACTCTCAGTTTGTCAAATGAGTGGTCAGGAAGATGCACGTGTCTTGAGATGGGCAGGTTGGGCAACGTGTTAGCGTGGGATTTATGATTGTTAAAGCGGAAGCTGAAAGGCCCTTCTGTTTGTCCGATGTACCGTTTTTTGCAGAGTGTACATTCAAGCATGTATATTACGTTTCTTGTGTCGCAGTCGAAATCACCTTTGATTTTTAAAGAAAAGTTTGAAGACGTACTAGTAACCTGTTGCGATGTGACCATGTAGGGGCATACTTTACATCGCCGTTTTCGACAAGGATGGCATCCGATGGCATCAGGGCAGTCAGTCTTAGATGATGATGCTAGTATATCTCGAATATTTCTAGCTTTACGGTATACTGCTTTAGGCGGATCAGAGAATATGTTTTTGAGGCGTTCACTTTGCATTAGAATATTGTGGTGTTTCTTTAATACATGCGAAACACTTGAGACTGACGCAGTGTGGGTTAGGACAAGATTTGTCTGGGGTAAGGGAGTCGGTTTGTTCTTAATGCAAAGAAGCGTCCTTCGGTCATGCACGTCTGCGCGTTTTATTGCATCGTCAATTAATTGTGGTGGGTAATTTTGTTTGGCTAAAGCGTTTTTTAGGGTACCGCAATTCTTTTGAAACCCTGATTGCTCAGAACAAATTCTTTTAAAACGTAAGGCTTGGCTATAAGGAATGCTAGTCTTGCAATGTTTAACGTGACTGCTATCGAAGTGCAAATATTGACATCTATCTGTCGGCTTTTTGTATAGGGCAGTAGATAGTTTATCATTTAGCACTGAAACGCTGACGTCAAGGAAGTTAATAGTAGATGCAGAATACGTGTGAGAAAATGATATGGATGGATGGGCGTTGTTAAAGTCAGATATGAAAGAAAGCAGTTCCTGTTCCCCATGAGGCCAAATCAAAAAAACATCGTCAATGTAACGTTTGTAATAAAAAGGTTTTAACGTCCTGGTTAGCAAAAATTTATCTTCTAGCTGACCCATTAATATATTGGCGTAGTTCGGGCCAATTCGCGTACCCATAGACGTCCCACTAACTTGCACATAGTGCTGTCCTTCAAATTCGAAGTTATTTAGTTCTAAAATAAGAGCTAGCAAAGCTGCCAATGTGTCGCTATCGATGAGTTTCTCGGGTGATACACATTCGTAGCAATTAACGACTGCCATGATGCCATCAGAATGTGGAATGTTAGTATACAAAGATGCTACATCAAGTGTGACCAAAAGAGAACCTTGAGGAATAATGAGATCGATTATATCCGACAGGAAGTGGGTAGTGTCTCTTACGTAAGAGGCAAACGTAGCTGGGATATTACTAATCAGGGAATCTACGTAGCTGGACAAATTTTCTGTGACTGTACCTACACCAGAAATGATGGGACGACCTGGGTTGTTTATCTTATGTATTTTAGGTAAAAGGTAAAAACGACCAGCAACAGGACTTAGTGGAATAGAGAATGAACCGCATTGTCAGGCACCTTTTTCTTCTTGACGAGATCTAGCACTGTGCATTTGATCAGAGATTTATATTGCTCAGTGGGGTCATGATCAAGCCGTTTATAAAACGTCGCGTCTGCTAGCTGTCTGTGGGCCTCTGCGGCGTAATCGGACTTGTTCATTATGAGAACGGCACCACCTTTGTCAGCAGGCTTAATGACGATGTCTTTGCGAGAGGACAGGGTATCTAGTGCTTTCATTTCGCTGGCGGACAAATTGCGGCGGAAGGGTGCTTGTTTTTGATACAATTGCAGAACGTCTCGTTGTACTGCTTTGATATACATGTCCAAAAAGCTATCGCGCTGTGTAGGAGGGACCCAGCGCTTGCCAGAGGGTAACGCGTGTTTCGAATCGCTTGAATTGGAGCGGTCATGGAAGTATTCGCGCAAGCGTAAGTTACGGGCCAAATTATCCAAATCCAAGTCACAGAAAATTTGTCCAGCAACGTAGATTCCCTGATTAGTAATATCCCAGCTACGTTTGCCTCTTACGTAAGAGACACTACCCACTTCCTGTCGGATATAATCGATCTCATTATTCCTCAAGGTTCTCTTTTGGTCACACTTGATGTAGCATCTTTGTATACTAACATTCCACATTCTGATGGCATCATGGCAGTCGTTAATTGCTACGAATGTGTATCACCCGAGAAACTCATCGATAGCGACACATTGGCAGCTTTGCTAGCTCTTATTTTAGAACTAAATAACTTCGAATTTGAAGGACAGCACTATGTGCAAGTTAGTGGGACGTCTATGGGTACGCGAATTGGCCCGAACTACGCCAATATATTTATGGGTCAGCTAGAAGATAAATTTTTGCTAACCAGGACATTAAAACATTTTTATTACAAACGTTACATTGACGACGTTTTTCTGATTTGGCCTCATGGGGAACAGGAACTGCTTTCTTTCATATCTGACTTTCACAATGCCCATCCATCCATATCATTTTCTCACACGTATTCTGCATCTACTATTAACTTCCTTGACGTCAGCGTTTCAGTGCTAAATGATAAACTATCTACTGCCCTATACAAAAAGCCGACAGATAGATGTCAATATTTGCACTTCGATAGCAGTCACGTTAAACATTGCAAGACTAGCATTCCTTATAGCCAAGCCTTACGTTTTAAAAGAATTTGTTCTGAGCAATCAGGGTTTCAAAAGAATTGCGGTACCCTAAAAAACGCTTTAGCCAAACAAAATTACCCACCACAATTAATTGACGATGCAATAAAACGCGCAGACGTGCATGACCGAAGGACGCTTCTTTGCATTAAGAACAAACCGACTCCCTCACCCCAGACAAATCCTGTCCTAACCCACACTGCGTCAGTCTCAAGTGTTTCGCATGTATTAAAGAAACACCACAATATTCTAATGCAAAGTGAACGCCTCAAAAACATATTCTCTGATCCGCCTAAAGCAGTATACCGTAAAGCTAGAAATATTCGAGATATACTAGCTTCATCATCTAAGACTGACTGCCCTGATGCCATCGGATGCCATCCTTGTCGAAAACGGCGATGTAAAGTATGCCCCTACATGGTCACATCGCAACAGGTTACTAGTACGTCTTCAAACTTTTCTTTAAAAATCAAAGGTGATTTCGACTGCGACACAAAAAACGTAATATACATGCTTGAATGTACACTCTGCAAAAAACGGTACATCGGACAAACAGAAGGGCCTTTCAGATTCCGCTTTAACAATCATAAATCCCACGCTAACACGTTGCCCAACCTGCCCATCTCAAGACACGTGCATCTTCCTGACCACTAATTTGACAAACTGAGAGTCACGTTGCTTGAATCTGGATTTCGTTCAAATTATGATAGAGAAGCCCGCGAATCCTTCCTTATCTATACGTTTGATACCGTCGCGTGTGGTATGAATGAATGTGTAGGAAAATTTAGTTGCCGGTCTTTGTAGCCCGTCACTTGTCCCTTCTACTAGTACATCGCTATTCCCCTTTTTCTGTGTCTGTGTTTGCTTGATAACATAGCACATATTGAGCACATATTGACGTTTTGTTGTCACGTGGCGATTGGTTTCTTACAATTCATTCTTATGCTTTGTATTTTAGATATGTTTGCAATCGCCATCGGTCTATACACGTGTCAGCTATCCTTTGAACGATTCGGATGCATTTTGTTCGCCCATTTTATTCGTTTTTCATGTAAGCGTATCTTCATTTGGTTGACAGGCACATGTATATTAACTGTACTGACACCATGCAATGTATTCTGATGAAGGCCGGTCCCCGGCCGAAACGTCAATAAAACCGCTTCATACGCGCGTCTGCTTCAGTGTGAATATTGACCCGGACCCAGAACTGCTTTTTTTCTGGTATATATATATATATATATATATATATATCTTTGTGATAACTTTATTTGGAATCCGGCGATTGGGAGGCCCGGGCCTGGGGCCACCTAAATGGCCACTGGGAGCTGCTGCTCCCGTGCGTCCTCTTTAGCTTGCTGGACGGCCCAAAGTTGGTCTTGGAGTTCTGAGCTGAGCAGCACGGCTGACCACCACGTGCGTCCGTAGATTTTCCGGGGAGACTGGCACTTTGTCTTGGTATATTTCACATCCCCATAACATGTGTTGAAGTGTGGCTCCAACAGACTTACATAGCTTGCACATATCGCTCTCGTATATATCGGGTAGAAAGTTTTTAGTTGCACGGGACTGGGTGGTGGGGGTTATGTTTCTGTTTGTAATCGCCTCCAAGTAACCGACTGAGCTCTGTTCAGTGTGAGGCGGCGGCAATACTCGCCTCCGATTTTGATAGAATTTGGTAATATCGCTAAATCTTGTTAATCTATCTTTTTCTCTCCAGATCTTCTCCTCCGCGTTCTCCTGAACGATGGAAGTCACTCTTTGCTCAGCTCGGCGAGTAATACCTCGAGCTTCGTGGTGTGCTACCTCGTTGAGGTTGATTGCGGGAATGCCTGGAGTCGTATTGGCTGGGGACCAGAGCAATTGCCTGCCGTTCTTCTCTGCGTTAGAGAATTTCTCTTCATTGACTCTGATGATGTACCATGCCACAGGAGAGATCCTACCTTTTGCATAATTTCTAATGGACGCTTGAGAATCGCTAATGATGTTTTGAGCATTCGTGGAAACCAATGCTAGTACAATGGCTACATCCTCTACTGTCTCGGAATGTTTGGTATTAACTGATACGCTTGTAAGGGGTTTTTGGGTGTGATCTACGATTACTGGCATTCTCAAAATTTTAAAACGTTCCTTGAACAGCAAAGCAACACCCCCACCTTTGCTTCCTCGATCTTTCCTGTGGACATTGTACCCACGAGGAACAAATTAGATATCTTTTATAGAATCATTTAACCATGTTTCCGTGAAAATAACTATTTCAAGGTTATGGGTCACCAATATTCCCTCAAGTTCTGTGAATTTGTTAACAACACTCCGGCAGTTCACTTTAAGTATATTAAGCTCCTGAGGCTTTTGTGCAAAACGTCAATTTTGATTTTTCTTTCGTTGGACGCGTGTACCTTTCTTTTCATCCCAGCCGAAGATTACACCGTCTACGCTCAGTTTATTGTGCACAAGTTTGACTTTCGAGCCATTATTTCTTTCTAGAGTAGAACTGTTCCAAAGCTTCTTTCGAATTTCTCGAACTCTACGTGAGAAATCTTGCGATATTGAAACAGCTGTACCCTTCAATTTGAATGCAGCCTGAAAAATTGACATATTTTCACAATAATCGAGCAACCAAAGCATGGCCGATCGTGCATGGCTAACATTTCTGTTTACAATTCATTGGAATTTTTCAATATTCGCCACAGAAATACCCAGTTTGCTGTGAAACAAATCTTTTACTCTCTCTTCAAGATCCTGAGAAGATTGACTGCTTGGTTTGTCAAGGTCGTAAATGACCAAGTTGTTTCTTCGACTACGATTTTCGAGGTCATCTAGTTTTTCAACAATGGAGGCTAGATATGCTCTAACCGTAGACATCGCAGTCTCCATATCCTGGACCCGCATAGTAACTACGCTTAGATTACGCAGTTGGCGCTCTAAACCATCAACACGATCAGTTAATGAACTGACTTGCTTGCCAATCTCTTTCTGAGACGCCTGTACATCTTGTATAACTGTTTTCAAGTAATTTTGACCGGCAAGAAGTTTCAGCAATATTTCCTTCTCGGTAGGGCCAGGGTTGGCCTCAATGTCGCCACAATGCAAAAGATTTACAGGAATATTTTTAAGTCGAGCAAGAAGGCATTCAAGACACAGTGGGAAAGGCAGCAGCAGTAAAAACCTATTATCGCTACGACAGCAGGCCGTCAGCAAATATCTACGTAGAAAAAGGGGCTCCTGCTCATGCTGCCCATTTCGCTGCTGCGTTGCCCACTGGAGTAGCACGGTGCAGGCTTCACATTTAAGTCCTCCTGCAGGGTCACGTGAGTCGACGTCATCCATGGCTGATCCCGTGTGTACGCTGTGATGTCAGGGCTCGATATCTTGTTGACGTGGCACATGTCACCGGGATCCGATAACTGGATGTGAAGCCGTACTATGTCGTGATTCCACGAGGCAGTTGCAGTGCGGCAGCCCAACAAGAGTTCGCACTCTGCCAGCAGAGCCGCAACCTGGAATACGTAGAAAAAGGGCTTCCTGAGCATGTCGCCCATTTCGCTGCTGCGTTGCCCACTTCAGGGGCGTCCGAGGAAGAAATTCAGTACATCAAATGAGAAAGGAACTATTTCTACATTTTCAAACTTATTTGGAGGAGCACTAAATGACATTTCCAAATGACGTTTCCAAATCTTATTGAGCGCTTGCTACAGTCCGTGAACAAAACGTCGACTTTCCCACCGAGGTCAAGTACGGATCAAAGTTGATGCACATGTCACAAGTTGGGTTATAAGAGAGCGTCAGCTGAACGCGGTTACAGCGCGCTCCGCTCACACCGGAATGCGACGGCAATTTTCACGCAACCTCTTGGCGGGAACGCTAGCGCGCGTGCGCCCAATGCCGGCAGCGGCACGAAGGTCGATCGCTTAAGAGGAAGCTTTAGCTCGGGTGCTCCTATCTAAATACATTTAAAAGGAGAATTCGTTTTTCTCGGCAACCACTGCACCAAATTTGACGGGGTTTGCTGCATTTAAAAGAACAACTTAAAATCTAGTGACAGTTGGTTCCGAATTTTCGATTTAGCTTGTCATTTTTTTATAAAAAAAATTGGAAAAGGTCGCAAATTTTCAGAGAACGAAACTATGAAGTTTACAACTTCGTAACCCAGCAAGAAAAAATTATATCGCAATTGATTCTGAGAATTGTATCTGATAGCACATCTAAAGCGGACAAAATTGATATGTTACACATGATCCTCAAAAAATGTGTCAATGTGTTATTACAACTTTTGCAAAACCCTCGTAAATAACGTAACAAATTCACGTAAGATGTAAAATGACATATCAAATTTGTCCGCTTTGAATGGTATAATGGATGCCGTTTACAGAATCCCGATATCTGTTTTTGATGAAGAGCTATTAGTTTGTAAACATCGTGCTTACTATGCAACATTGCATACTATGCAATGCCGACTATGCCATATTTTTACTTGGAACGCTACATTGCGAAAATGAAGCCACAAATTGAGTCAGAACGTATTTTTTTTTCATTTTTAGCATGACATTAAGCGAAAGTTTAGGTTTTATTTCTTATCAGAATATTTTTATCATCTAGTATACACACATACCAAGCCCCTATTGTGAATATATTCCTCATGTAAATGTTACTTTCTTTAATAAAAGATATTAAAAAAGGGGCAATTGTCGACTTTTCCTTACGGCTAAAGATTATGTGAATTAAAATAGAAAGTAATAAACGACAATAGTGACGAAAGAGTATCGTCTGGCGACAATTTAAAGAAATATTCGCAGCAACAGGTCAAAGCAATAACTTTGTAGAAATTTTTCTGCCTGGCATAGTTTCACTTGTGTGCGCAACCTTCAAAGCGTCCTCACGGCGCGATGGAGTCACGGAAGAACATGATTGTCACCCGAAGTGCAAGATTTGCGGCGGAGACCACGAAACGGCAGGCAAGGAATGTAAGAAGAAGCTCCGTAATAACCCGCCTCCCTACCAAGTAAGAAGACAGCAGCTTGACAACGCTCGCGCCCGAGAGAATCACTGGAGCTCGAGCTCCGAAGACTTCCCCGCGCTGGTTACCACCTCGGACAGCTCACGGGGGCCCTCGCCTCGACAAAAACCTGGCCGGAGACGCTCTCGCTCTATCCTAAGATCGGGCTCTACATCCCGCTCTCGGTCACGGTCTCGGTCACGGTCTCGCTCCGTTAGGCGAATCACTTATGTCGCCGCGGCGAACGGAAGCAGCGCCTCGAATTCCTCACGCAACCCGAGCACTTCGGGCGAGACAGCGACGATACGGACTCTTGAACATAAAGTACAGGATCTACGGAGGACGATACAACAACCGGTAGCCGAGTGCAACACGCCAGAACTCGAGGAAAAAGTAGCGATGAGAGTAGAAGAAAGCATACTAAAACAGGTAGAAGCTAGAATAATGAAGCGGGTAGACGAACGGCTGCAAGCACATGAAGCGAAGATTCTTGACCTTGTTGAACAACGCCTTCAAGTCTTCGAGGAAACCCTCACTACAAAACTTCTCGCATCAGCAGACAGAACCATACAGACAGTGGTAACTAAAATCATGGAAAAGGTAGAGCCACTAACCCGTACGGTCACCACACTCGACGCCAAACTGGATGGCTTCATGGCACAACAACACAACTTCATGACATATGCTTACAAGAATTTCGTGACTCATGAACATCTGGCGGAGCAGTTAGGAACCAAGCGCAAAGGACGAAAGACAGCACGAGTGGAATCCGCGGAGGATTCTAGCTCGACAACACCAAACCACCTACTCCAGGTGGAGGACAACCACCAACATGGCGGCTCCCAAACGTAGACATACCGAGCCACTTCCCACCCTCCGCATTTGGCACTGGAATTGCAGATCCTATAGACCCCGCTCGGCCAACCTTCAAGAATATCTCAAAGCAAACAGTCCGGACATAATTGCGCTACAGGAAACCAACACCAAGAAAATAAAGCTTCCCGGCTACAACACTATGGCACACACTGCCCGCACCGCAATTCTTGTCAAGAAGACACTAACCGCACAGCCTCACGAAATTGAAGACACTGAAATTGAACACACCATAGTGGAGGTGTTGCCGACTCGCAAGAATCAACAGAGCCTATACCTGGTCAACCTTTACAGCCCGCCGCGGGAGCAGCTACTCCACTACGACCACTTCGTCCGGGACCTTCGCAAGAACGTTAATGGCAACCGGCTTGTTGTGGTAGGGGACTTTAACGCCCCACACGCCGCCTGGGGCTACCCCAATACCACCAAGAAAGGGGCACGGGTTCACGATGCCGCACAGCAGCACGGTCTTACGTTATGGAATGACCTGCTCCAACCCACCCGAGTGGGCAACAGCGTGTCGAGGGACACCAATCCTGATCTCACGTTCACTCGAGACGTGCGAAAGGCCACGTGGACCCGACTTCCGGACACGCTAGGGAGCGATCACCACATAATTCAAATCGAGGTTGAACAATCCCACCGCGCGCCCAAGACAGGAAAGGCACGACTCACCGACTGGAACGCGTATAGGAATGAGCTTGACAACGATTCGGACATCAAAAACATTGAAGCCTGGCTGAACGGTATCGTAGGGGCGGCTGACGGCCACACCAGGACGATTCAACTAGACGAGGACAATCCGGCGGTCGATAATCACCTGCTGCACTTATGGGAGGCTCGGCGATCGCTCCTCAAACGTTGGCGACGCCAAAAGCTCAACCGCAAGCTCCAGCGCCGAATCGCCCTGTTAAGCATGCAGGCACAGGAGTACGCTGAACAGCTAGCGAGTCAGAACTGGCGATCCTTCTGCGACCAACTTCAAGGGACCCTCAGCACAAAGAAGACTTGGCATATACTTCGAGCCCTGGTCGACGACACCCACACCAAAACCCAACAAAGACATACGATTCACCGACTAATCCACAACTATGGCGGCACAGAGGATCAGCTCCTCCAAGAACTTCAGACGAAGCTATACGGCTCAGCTAACCCACAAACAACTGCCACCAACCTTTCCACCCCCAGGGAGTACCAAGGAGCGCCGAACGAAGAGCTAGATCGGCCTTTCACACAGGCAGAGTTACAGGCGGCCCTTTCTAGGCTAACACGCAATACGAGCCCGGGCAAAGACAGAGTCACCAACAAGCACCTTCGACAGCTACCCCCTCGGGCGCTGACGGCTCTCCTTCGGTACTATAACGACTGCTGGATAAAGGGCGACCTACCAACAGCCTGGAAACACTCGGAGGTAACCATGGTACCCAAGCCAAACAAACCCATCTCCATCGCAAATCTCCGCCCCATCTCACTTACATCCTGCGCCGGGAAACTGCTTGAACACATGGTCAACGAGAGGCTCACCACATATCTCGAGGAAAACGATCGCTATCCGGACACCATGTTCGGCTTCCGCCAGATGCTTTCCACGCAGGACGTCCTCTTCCAGCTAAAGGAAGATATTCTTGACCATTTGAGCAAACACAGCAAGTCTTCCATTCTAGCTCTAGACGTAAAGGGCGCCTTTGATAACGTGAGCCATGAAGCCATTCTCCGTAACCTAGAAGATATCGGCTGCGGTGCCAAAACATACGCCTACATGAGCGCTTTCCTCACCAACCGTACGGCCACGGTGGGGATTGCCAACCTCCGGAGCAAGGCATTTCACCTACCTAACAGGGGTACGCCACAAGGTTCGGTAGTCTCGCCACTCCTCTTCAACGTGGCCCTCCTCAAACTTCCCCGCCTCCTAGACACCGTCCCAGGCATATTCCATGCTCTATATGCAGATGATATCACACTGTGGACGAGAGGCACGAGCACGGGGGAACAGGAGACCCGTCTTCAGGAGGCGGTCAACATCATCGAACGATACCTGAACACCTGCGGCCTCCACTGTGCCCCGGAGAAATCCGAGCTGTTAGTACTCGGGGCACGCACCCGGGGCCGGCCCCCAAGCCACGACGCACCGGACCCACAAGTCCTTCTTCAGGGAGTCCCGATACCGAAGGTCGACTCACTTCGAATTCTCGGAGTCCATATACACAAGGACGGCTCCGGCTCCGCCACACTCCCTAGGCTACACAACACCGTGGCACAGCTTACTCATCTGATACGACAGGTGGCCAATCGCCGCAATGGCCTCAAAGAGCACGAAACTTTGCAAATGGTACAAGCCCTCCTTTACAGCCGCATTACATACGGAACTCCTTACCTCAACCTGAAGACGGCCGAGAAACAAAAGCTAAACCTTCTCATACGAAAGGCCACGAAGCTCGCCCTAGGACTACCGACAACCGCCTCCACTGACCGATTGCTTCGCATGGGAGTTCACAACTCCTGGGAAGAACTTGCGGAAGCGCACCTTATCAACCAGATCGAGAGACTCAAGCTAACAACCACAGGCCGAGCAGTCCTCCGACGCACAGGTTACGTAACCAACCCAGAACACGATGACGAATGCAAGGAAAAGATCACGCCGAAGCTCCGGGAATGTCTACAAGTTCTTCAGATACCTCGAAACATGCATCCAGAACACCATCGAGGCAGACGGCTCGCCAGGGTAAATGCCATCAGACGCAAGCACCGTAACGACCCGCAGGCGCGCTACGTGGACGCAGCCAAGTATCCGGGCCGAAATGCCTTCGCCATCAGCGTCACAGACCACAAGGGTACGACACTGGCGTTGGCGACCATTCTCGCCAAACGCGCCGACACAGCTGAGGAGGCCGCTATAGCACTCGCCACCCACACAAGTGAGCATGCCATAGTGGTCTTCACCGACTCTCAAGCAGCAGCACGTAACTACATGAAGGGCAGGATCTCTATAAAAGCGATCAACATACTGAAACGTGGCGACACTCCTCCCCCCTACACCTGCATCATGTGGGTTCCGGGACATGAGGGACTCGAGGGGAATGAAGCGGCACACGCCGCGGCCCGCGCAAGCGTCAACCGGTCCTCCCCGCACGAGAATCTATGCATGTCCCACCCACCCAAATCAGCGGAGGAAACAGAAACAATACCGCTAACTTATCAAGCACTACTGCAGCACTATCGCCTTGGACGCAGGGTATACCCTCCACCACATCCACAACTAACGAGAAACGAAGGCACTGACTACAGGCGACTCCAGAGCAATACCTTCACCCATGGAAGCTTACTGCATCATTTCCACCCGACGCTATACAGCTACACCTGTCCACACTGCAACGTGCCAGACAGCCTGGCACACCTCCTACTGCAATGCAAGAAAACCCGAGAAACCACCACAGCGGCACCACTAGTAGCCCCAGCAGACGCTGACCAAAACTTCCTCGCTGAAACGTGGGAGGCTGCGATCTCCAAGCCTGACCTGGTCGACCAGCGCGAACTAGTCGCCCGGGCCCGGAGGGCGATCCAAGCCAGAGGGTTTCTGGAATAAGGGACCCTCCCACCTCGACTGACAAGTCACTGCTTAAAATAAAGGTTTCATTCTCTCTCTCTCTCTCTCTTTCAGAAAAGTCGCTTGAATAATTACTTCCCACATTGAGGTAAGACAGCATGATTTTTTTCAGCAGAATCGCAGATGGTCGATAAAACACCGAGTACACTTGAGATGGAATGACCCATATATATATATATATATATATATATATATATATATATATATATATATATATATACATATATATATATATATATATATATATATATATATATATATATATATATTTCGCGGCCTACTGCTCTCCCGGTTGTGCCGACCATTAACCTAAGAGATTAACAGAGCGTGTGCTTGGGTTAGCATCGTCAAATAAAATGAGCGGGCTTTTTTTTCCTTGCAATTTTTTTACTCGCCGTGGCTCTCGTTCCTTTAGCTAACGGGCGATGGCGCAGCCTGTCCACGTGGGAGAGCACGGTTTCTCGGGGTCACGGAGGAAGGAAACTAAGGAGAGGCCCTACCCCCTCCGCGCGCTAGGAGAAAAGTGTGGCGGAAATGACGTAGTAGGTTCTCATTTTTTTTGCTGCTTTTTTTTTTGTTGTATAGCCACGCCTTTCGGGCCACAGTGGCGGCGTTGTTATGGTTTTGAGCGCTCACACGTGTTGCTCTGGTAGGTTTCGGGCCGTGGCAAAGGCGCTGAGTGGGCGGGTTTGCGTTAGTCACCGTGTCTCGTTGCGCTGTGTTACCTGCACCGTGCTCTGCCAGATGTTGCGCGAGCGCGCGCGCTCCGCGCGCGACACCACGCGCAGCGCGGCGTGGTTTCGCGAAAGATGTAAACAAGAGAGGAGGGTGGCCCAAAAGGCGGAGCATCGCCATGAGCAACGCCAAATTCCGGCTTCACTTTTGCTTCACAAAGAGTGACGTCAGGGCCTCTCCTCCTTCCTCCGTGCTCGGGGTGCAAGGACGGCAGAAGCCGGCGAGTGATTACTTCCGCCTTTCCTCATGGCCGTTCTTTCGAGGTCGACAGCTTCTGCGCTCGCTTTCGCCACTCTAGGGCCGAGGAGGCTCTTATCCCCTGCGCTCATCGGAAGCCGCCTTGCGTCGCATCAACATCGACCTAAAAGCCGCATATAGGTAACCAGGCGCCCGGAGTTAAATCGCCGACTTTTGGAAATGGATCACCTGACTGCGCAGCAAACGGCTGCGTACTTGGCTCGACTCGGTGTTCTCGAGGGAGAGCCCATCACCGCAAACCTCAACACGCTTGGAATTCTCGTAGAAGCGCAGCTGCAACGCGTGACCTTCGAGAACATCGACGCGTTGCTGGGCCGAACAATTGCGCTCGATGTCAACTCGCTGTTCGCCAAAATTGTCGAACGCGGACGCGGCGGCTACTGCTTCGAGCTCAACTCCCTGTTCGCCCGTCTTCTCCAGGCACTGGGCTACCGGCTTCGTCTACGCATGGCTCGCGTTCACTGGGGTCTTCCTCGGGAAGCACCGATGCCGCTGCAGCAGCACGTCGTACTCGTAGTGGAGCTCGCCGAGGGCGACTACCTCGTCGATGTCGGATTCGGTGCGGCCAACCCGTACGTTCCTCTGCCCCTGAATGAAGCAGAAGGGAGCCACCCGTACAGGCTACGGATGCTGGGCGCTGAAGAAGACTGCGAACCGGGCACTCTGGAACTTTGCATCCGAGGCCGCGATGAGTGGATACGGATGTACCGCATCGAACCCCGTGATCAGCGTTGGCGCGACTGCCTGCCGCTCAACTGGTACACGTGCACACATCCCGAGTCCGTAATGCGACGTATGCTCATTATGGGTCGCACTGACGGGGAAGCGTGGCTAAGCTTGTTCAACGGTCGGTACAGGCGCCGCCTGCGTCGCTCTGGTTGCGACGCCGTGGAGAAACGCGATATCAGGGACGTCGACGAATTGCTTCGCCTGATGCAGAACGAGTTCCGCCTTCGCCTGTGTTCTGAGAAAGACTTGGAACTCCTGCGCGCTCGCTTGGCAACGCTTCTGGTCGAGGAAGTTCAATTTTGACATTGCGCAATTGGCGGCTGCCGTGTGTTGGGGAGACGCCGAACTTCAATAAGTGACAGGTGTTGGCGGCCGTAACGACGCACAAGAGCCACACAACTATACGTCATAACCACAGGAACAACTCCTAAGCACTGTTATTACTGAATGCTTGAGTGTAGCGCACATAGTAATAAATATTTCAAGCATTTTTCAATTCATTGCCGTGTTCGGCGGCGAGACCGACGAGCTAATTGCGATCTGTACGGTGCATTGGAATTTACGCATTTTTTTGTTCTGCTGTGATGACATCTTGAGACAAGGACAAATCAATAGTAGCAACATCTATGTAGGGGGGGTAGAGTAGCCAGAAAGCAAAACAACAGACACGTAAGAATCGTACGGATCATTTATGCAATAATGAAGGGGTTAATTAAATTCTCTACAAATTCATGTGGTGCGTACATTTGTTTTTCATCCTACGAAACGTATATCATGCAGCGTTTATGCAGTACACGTAGCTTGCATAATTCACAAGCTACGGTAAAATGCAAAAAACCAAATCAGACGGATGCTCACTGTGAGGCATCGACGCAGCAACTTCACCAGGGGTGCTATTTTGTAGGAATGCCTTTCTTTATGCCAATGCCTTTTCGCCTGACGTCACCGATTTTGGAAATGGTGGTTGCGTACGCACGACGTTTTTTGGATAGTCCAATCAGAAGCTCCCTTCATTGGCCGGATGTTTCTTTCGTGTTCTCTTCTCTTTTCCCGGGGCTGTATAGCAAATTCGTCTTGTAAAACAACACTTAATAAAAGCGGACTTCCATGCTGCGTAAAGCAAATTCATTTTGTAACCTTACAACGTAAGAGCTGCCGCAGCTTGAAGAAATGCAAACGCAAGTACTCCTATTTTTGAAGCCATAGCCACATATTGGTCGGATGTGCATCCAAGCCATGCCGTTGAGCGCACGCAAAAATGGCGGCCTCTATTTACCCAACAGCTGACAGCCGCTAGCGTGTCCGTAACGCAGCGCAACTAATTGCGGCCCACAGCGGTATACCTGCATCTGAAAAGAATCTGCGCTGCTTGCAGGAGCCGTGAGATACAGCAGAGTGAGGTGAGTAAATATTGCTCTTGTAGTGCTTACGTTGTCGTGTGGTTTTCGGTGCATCATCGTGTCTGACGTGTGATAATTTCTTCTTTACGAAGGGCCAACAAGAATTAACCGTAACACACGAGGACAAACTTTGCAACATAGTGGATCGAGAACTGTCAAGGCACTCAGCACCTTTCATTAGAGCACCGCCACGACAGAACAATAGCCCCGTCAATGTGATCGCAGCAACGGTAATACTTCCTGGGCCTGGCGCCCCTGCACTGACGGTTACGCTCCGAGAAAGAAGCTGCTACAACGGTAAATGTGAGTAGCTTCTTTACCTTTTCTATATTAGTGGTATAAAAAGGCAAAAAATAATCAATTCGTAGTGAGCACTCTATGCAGGCGCTTAGCTTAGACAGAATGTTTGCCTGTAAATTTCTTACTGTGTTGCGGGCCGGCTGAAATTCCCAAGTTTGAAAATCGAAAATGGCGGCAGCTAAAGGGCCCAGAGTTTCAAAAGAACAAACGGATATTCTGGTGCAGTTCATCGAGCAGCACCCATACCTGGCGAGAGCTTCGACAGAGTTCTCGCCACGTATGACTGCTGCTCGAAAGAACGAGCTATGGGAGGAGGTGGCGGCAGTGTTAAACGGACAGGGCCCAGCGGTAATGTCAACGAGCCGTTGGCGGAACCACTGGGCCAAAATGGCTCATAAGGCTAAGAAAGAAGCGGCCAGGGCCGCGAGCGAGAAGAGGTGAGCTTTCTAATGATGCTGACAGTAACGTCGTTTCACGTAGTTGTTGTCGTTGTTGTGTTTGCAGGGCCACTGGAGGCGGCAGAGTAGGTGGAGTGGACGGCCGCGTCCTCGACATCCTTGGGAGGACAGGCGGCCTCCTTGTTTCCCCCCCCCCCCCAGTACTTCGCCGATAGCGAGGTGCGTACATTGGGTTTAAAAAGTGTTGTTTGTGCTGCTGTAGCCTCACGAATTTTCAGCATTACATTGTAATACAATATTCCAAAATCTCTTCAGCCATGTTTTTTTCGTTTTTTGTGCAAGTTACGATATAGGCTATGTACTCTGAGCAGCAACTTGTGTAAATGATGCTCATTGCACACACTGCTCGCAATGCTGAACACTACTCTGACTGCAGGACACAAGTTCGGAGGATGCTGCAGGGCCCTCCCGCAGTGCACCAGCAACAACTGCGTTTGTGGTGTCGGGTCCTGCAGCTGTTGCTGGGCCAAGTGGCCTTACACGTAAGTCAGTGACCCAGTTTTTGTTGTAGCATTGTTTTCAGTTGCTGTATGACCTTGCTATGAAGTAGCCCACTGTGCTGTTACCACCTTTGTGTCCAGCATTCAGCTCTTATTCATGGAGCAGAAATGCAAGCCTACAAATGACATGATGTAATAGAGATTCCTTGTGCTTCTTATAGGTTACTGTAACCAGCAACTTTCTGTGACATCTTTTGCTCCAACTATGCGACTGCCTTGTGTATCATAATTGTAGCTATGCAGCTACAATGACATTTCGAAGTGACTGGTTAGGACAGTCAAGCTGTGTGGGTCGGATAACAGTGGATGAGCAGTGTTTGTTTTTGTCTTGCATGAAGAGCAACCGACCCTCCAGCAGCCACCCTCCCAGCCGACCCCCCAGCCTACCCCACGAGAGCCGCAGGCACACCCCCATAGGCAGTCGAGGCAGCAGGACCTCGAGGGCGCCGTCCAGATGGCTACTACCGAATACGTTCGGCAGGGCTAGTCGGCGGAAGCCAGGGCACAGGAGGAGGCCCGCTTCCGCCGACAAATGCTGGAGCAAAACCAGCGGGTATGTGTAAGGCCACAGACGTATATTTTTCTGCGTATGAAATTGACGAGCATATGACCTCTCCAACAATTAATCAGTAAACAAACATAATGTATGCATACAGTGCTGTGCTGATCATATCTTGTACGCATTTGCGTGGAATAATATGTGTCAATATTTACGCAATTATGTCGCAAAAAGAAAGAAGTGGCATTAGGTTCAGGGAAGCAGGTATAACCATGTAAGACATCTTAATGGAATGGGACTGCACAAATTTGATGGGCCAGAAAGATATATTCAGTGTTTCAATATACAGTGACAATAGCCTGCAAATGCGGATGAATTCAACACACCAAGGCCTTGTCACTGAGCTTATATAATTAAACTAATTACACATCTTATTCGCTAACAGCACCACGAGGCCCATATGGACGTCCTGCGCCAGCAGCATACCGTCCATATGGATGTCCTGCGGCAGCAACATGCTGTCCACATGGAGGGACTGCAACAGCTGAGGGAGGTGGTTGGCAGCATGCGCGACGTTCAGCAGCAGCGGCTGGCAGTGGAACGGCGCTCACAGGAGACAAACCAGCGTCTCCTGCAGCTGCTGCTGGCTGCACTGGCCCATGGTGGCAGCCAAGTCCCTCCCCCCTCTCAGGACCAACATGTTTAAATAAGTACTAGCATAAACAAGGAATTTTACACCATTTTTTTATTAGCTTAAATTTTGCTGTTGTAGTAATGATGATATGAAGGCCGGATATTGCTAGTTTGCAAGAAATAATTGCTCAAGTCACCTTTTCATGCAACCACAAGTAGCATAGCCGTTGCAGCATGATTTTTTTGTTTGAAGTTGTACTTCAGCAATAAGAGCGCCCACACTATCACGCTCACCTGCACAAGTGCCAGCAAGCCTGATGGTACATTAGTCTGACTGCGGCATTGCAATTATGAGGTGCCTAGTTGTTGTCATGTCAAGTTAAGCACGAAGCAACACTGCAAATGTTCTACAATTTAATCCTGTGTCATCAAATGGTGACAGTTTCGCGCCTTAATGTAATGTCAAACGGAACCTCTGAATATGCACAGCAAAAAGAAAAAGTTCTGAAAATTTCTTGCCTATGCGCCTTCACCTCATTTGTAATGTGTATTTTTTTTGCATATTTATGTACATATTATACATGCTTTTTTTGGCATACAGGGCTGGAATGTCTTCTTTTCTTGTTTTTCATTATTATGTTTTGTTGCCATTCACTGATCTTTCACGGTTGATATTTCTTTTTTGTCGTGACATACGGGGCTTAATGTCTTCTTTTTCATTAGTACGTTTTGTTGTCGTGACATACAGGGCTTGACGTCTTCTTTTCTTGTTTATCATTACCACGTTTTGTTGTCATTCAGTGTTCTTTCATGGTTGTGATACATTGTACGTTTACCCCTCGTGTGCAATATTTATGCAGTTTCTCTTACTCAATATCAAAGCAAGCTGTTATGGCTTTCTTTTCCAGTATGGAACTCCACGACAGCATGTTCCTTTCACACGTAGTGATGTACCTACACATTTTGCAGTGATATTCTTCTGTTGATGCGTGATTTAAGCACCAGCACCTGTTTTTTTTCAGGTGCAGTTTAAGCCAGTTGCTATTTCTGCATATTTGTGCAGCGTACAACACTTTCCTTACACGATGCCTGCCGTTACCTGTGATATTTTATGATGCAGTTACCTGTGAATCTTTCAGATGCAAGAACAATGTGATGCAATATTTATTACAACTTGTCTGTGATATGTTGCATATGCCTCTACTGCTGCAGTACTCACTATTCTCGCACTTATTCAATGTAGAGACTGTCGCACGTGATGTGTACATAAAGTGTTACCATAAAAAATGTCTATGTTGAAGGGTGAAATAATACAGAAAGGTGCAGTGTTCCTCTGGTGCTTTTATTTGCATGGCGCTACTGTATTTGCAGTGCTAGCTTGCACTGTGGAAATGTAATTACACACTGCAATATTCCATTCACCGAGTTCAGCTATTTACAATTGAGGGCACTTTGTTGAAATCTATCAACTGCTCATGCGTGTACACACTTCACAGGAGCCACAGCATTTGACATGTCGGATGACCAATTGGACGGCATTTTCGTCACTACAAAGGAACTTTGCGGTTGTTGTGAGACAAAATGATGGAGGAACTAGAAGGTGCACGTGTAACAGCACGTTCAATGGAGCGGAAGGTGTGACGTACACTGTACATTTTGGCTTTTGGGAGCTTCTCTGCACGAGTAGAAAGCGAGTAGACAGGCGCTTATGTTTATCAATGCGTAAGGGAACACAGAACTCTCACCGATACGAGTAGAAATAATTATGACAACTGCAGGCTACATGCATGGCACGCAGGGCATCTAGGTCACGACAGCAGCAACAAGCAAATCATGGCAGACACTTTGAAAATACACTTATTTTTAGCTTGCTTTCAATCTTGTATGTCACCACTAAACATACTGTTTCACTTAGTATAAATGCAGGCCTTGCATAACGGTTCACTACACAACCTTTACATTTCTTGACAAGTCATGAATGCTTTGCATTACATAAACATCAACCACAACTTAGCATGGGACATCTGTCTGCAATTTCACAGCATGAAATGCACAACGCAATTATTTGGCATATGTTATGCTACAACTGTGTGCATGCACCTAGCGATGCTGACGCTGCTGTTGACGTCGCAGCTGCCGCCGAACACTCCTCAGGTAATGTATGTGCTGCGCACGGGTTGTCCCAAACATGCCAATCACAGAGTCACGGACCGCCCGGCCTCTCAAATAATTCATTCTCGACCCTGTGTTTCGGAGCAGACCTTGTGGAATGGGGTCGCCATTACCGCAGAGCTCAGTACTACTGCTGCTGCTGCTGTCGTCATCGCTGTCATCATCGCCCGAGTCTATGTTGCCCTCAGAAAGGCGAAGGTTGTGCAACGCAGCACATGCCGCGACAATGTTGGCTGCACGTTCCGGCTCGTAGAGGAGGGTGCGATATCGCTGAAGACAGCGGAAACGGCTCTTTAAGAGCCCAATGCACCTCTCCACTACGGAACGCATGGCGCCATGTGCTGTGTTGTACTGCCCCTCGGCTGTCTGCGCTGGAGGATGGCCAGGAACTGGGGTCAGGAGCCACGGCTCCAAGGGGTAGCCACTGTCACCTGCACGAAGATGGAAATAGTACATTGAGTACTCCTCTGACGAGAGGCAAGTTGTAAACTTAGGAAATCTACAGCAGGCTTCAGAGGTGAATCCCAAGTAAAAGCATGAGTTGAGCATGTCCATACCCGACACAAACGGTTAACAAATTTACAAGTGCACTACTCGGTGCCTGCCACAAGCAGAAGAAATCAACACTTGTTGGTACTATCAATGACAGTAGTAGCAGTAGCAGCACTAATGTTTGTGCATTTCTCCTGCTTCTGGCAGGCACTGGGTGCAGTAGCAGCACTAATACGTATTGCTTTCATCTTCTCCTTGCAGGCACATAATGTGCTTGTAACTTAACACTTCGAACATTGACAATGGTGACTTCATTTTTTTTTTACTCCCGACTTATGTGCTTGTAATTTGGTTAAAAGTTTGGGTTGGAGCGGACACGGCGTTCTGCGCTACTGAAGCATGACTGCGCCAAAAAAGGTGTTTTGCCTCACCAAGGAGGTATTCCCCGGGATTCACGATGCGGCCCGCTTGAAACCGCCGGCGCAGCCATGTCGTCCGCCAGACAAAAGCGTCGTGGTCCGACCCCGGTCGCAGAGGGTCCACGGCCAAGATTTTCATGTCCGCATCGCAGATCTGGTAAAACGTAAACAGAGAAAGTGCCCATTGACATGAGCAACATAACTGTCAAAAAGGATCGGCACCAGAAAACGTGAGGTTTACTTACGAACATGCAGTTGAGGGCGTAGTATATCCCTTGCGGCACATGAACGCAGCCTTGCGCTCACCCTTCGGTGCGACAATAGCTACGAGGCTGCCGTCGACGCATCCTAGCTATGACGCCGGGGATAGCACCGCGCCGAAGAAAACATTCCTTCACGGCTGCCTTTTCCTCGGCCGCCTTAGGAAAATGCACCCACTTGTTGCGCGCCCCGGCGTTTACAACAGCCTCTGCCACCCGTCGCACGCACTCGCTCACTGTCGACTGCGACACACGAATCGTCTCCTCGCTGCCAACGGACGCTTGGAAGCCCCCAGTGGCAAAGAAGCGCAGCGCACACAACACCTTCCGCTCCACCGACAGTCCCGTCGCTCGCTCCGCTTCTAGTTCTCCTGCCAGTTCCTCGCACAACCGCACCGTTCCCTTCGAGAGTCGAAAATGCCGTCGAAAATGGTCATCCGGCATGTCAAACGCGTCGTCTGGCTCTCCGTGTTCACGTCGGCGACGGCGAAGAGCCACGGCCATAGCAGTCAGAGGGGCGGCCATTTTTTTATGCCTTCGGAAAAGACCCTGCCTCTGTCTGGCCGTGCCGAAAATCTGTGCCTTATGCTCCGCATAATGAGTGCGTCAATGTCACTATGACGATTACAGTTTTCGCGGGTTCCTGACGTCGCGTGATTGACAGACGAAATGGGCGCGGCGCGGTCATTTTCGACCAATGGATGCGCGGTGATGGCGGCAAAAGGCACAGAGAAAGTAATAGAATTCCTACAAAATAGCACCCCTGGACAAAGACGTATAATATTTGTCGAAGGAAGAAGGGCGTTGAGAAGTACATGCACAAAAGACTTCACATATGTAGATAGTATGGGTGTTCGTGTCGTGGAATTTTCGAATTGAATAAGAATATTGGAGGGAAGCGGCATTTTAAGATTGAACTGAACAAATACTATATTTCTCAATAAACTGAATTGTAAAGTTTCTGTGGAGTTCATTCGGCACAAAATTATTTACATTAGTTGCTACATGCATGTGCTGCCGTTCGCAAGTATTCTCCCTTCTGAAGAGCCTGTAAAAGAAAACAAAATTGTTTTCAGTTATCTGCTGCACCATGAAAATGACAGCAATGAAACAGTCCAACAGTAAACATCAGTTGCACCTAGAGCGTCCTCTTTGAAGAAGCAACGTACAGCAACGCATATTGTTTAAAGTGGGTGCATACGTGTTGGGACTGGCCAACTAATTAATTTGCTTAAATCGGGACAGATTTTCATTGAGGTAGCCAAAAAGGCAGCCTTTTTTTTATTGAATGAGTAAAAATTATTTAGCAGTACTTAACCCCCGTGCATTTTTTATTCAGGTACCGCTGGCTCTGCGCGACAAAACCGCGGCTCTCCTACAACGAAATTACCCGGAACATTCACCGCTTGCATGGGTGCTTCTCCGTCGAGACCATAATAAAAGCTGTTTTCGCATATATTCTAACAAAAACAATTAATCGATAATTTGTAACAGTGAATTGTAACATAATTTAATAATTTGTAACCGTGAATGAACGTTTAGTACAGAACGGCCGAAGTAATTAAATCAAAACATAATCTACCCTTCAGTAGCACCCTAATTCCGTCACAAGTTTTTCTTTGTACTTCTTGGATGTGCATGTTACATTTGAAGTGTTAATGAAGCTTCACGCCCAAAAACGAACAATGGTTAGAGGGATAAATAGCATGCATATTAATAAAATGTGGCCCAACGTGTGTGTCATTTATAAAACTTGAATTAAAGGTTGTGTACTTAGTTTTGGAAGGAGAAATAAAACGTTTATTCTTAGCATACCATGTAGAGACGTTTACCAGATCATAATTACCGGTCGTTATTAGGTTTTCTTAGATAATTAAGATATTTATTCATTCATTTATTTATTTATTACATACTGCGGACACGAAATCCACGTAGGGTGGATAATACAATATTGACACGTGTGCTTATCTTTATCGGCCGACCACGTTTCGCCGCTTAACAACTGTAATCGCACAGCGAGGGACGCGCCTGCATGTATGCGACGCTTCTGGAAAGTTATCGATGCTTCTACCCGGCTGTCTGTTGTCGCCGAACCTTGTGTTATCTGATTTCATCGCGTGACTCGAATGTTGTAGAACTTTGTGGAAGGCATGCGGGTCCCAACGATTAGTCTGGAACATTCGACGACTGTTGTATAAAAGCCGACGCGCTTGACCCGCTGATCAGATTTTCGACGGTCGCCGAGCGTGTTCGCCGCTATCGTTGTGCTATAAGTGTAGCTTGTTTTGTGGGCACAGGTTCGCCCAATAAAAGTTTGCTTTGTCGTTCACAGTATTGCTACTGTGTTCTTCAACGTCACCACCACGTGACAATATTAGATCTTAGTAAGATCTTGATGAGAGCTCGTTGGTTCATGTTTAGAACTGAGGTTAAACAGCGCGAATAAAACAAGAACACGAGGAACAAATACTACAGACAAACGCTGACTTCCAACTGGAAGTTTATTTGAAATTCTGCAGCCTTTTTATACCTTTCTTCAGCATAGGCATGCGTATCCGCCGTGGTTGCTCAGTGGCTATGGTGTTGGGCTGCTGAGCACGAGGTCGCGGGATCGAATCCCGGCCACGGCGGCCGCATTTCGATGGGGGCGAAATGCGAAAACACCCGTGTGCTTAGATTTAGGTGCACGTTAAAGAACCCCAGGTGGTCAAAATTTCCGGAGTCCTCCACTACGGCGTGCCTCATAATCAGAAAGTGGTTTTGGCACGTAAAACCCCAAATATTATTATTATTAGCATAGGCATGCGTACAACAGTCGCAAGAACATCTGCAATCAGCAACATCATAATCTTTCATCCAAGAAGGCTATTTCTTTTCCCGACAAGGCAAGAGAGGGAGCGCTTACACATCGATCTCCTTCCTTTCTAATGTAGTAAGCCTCTATTATTTCCATTTCCCTCTTTCCTTTTCCTATGCATTTTGTTTTTTCAAATATGGGAGTGCAGGGACACTTCTTATAATGTCCTGCCAAATTACTCCCAAACCCATTCTTTAGGTTACTACTATGCTGACGAGCTCTTTCATTGAAACACTGTCCCGTTTGACCTATATAAGTTTTTCCACAGCTTACCGGTATCTGATAGATAACGTTCCGCCTGCAGTCGGTGAAACGGGATTTATGATTTGTGGTCCACAGGGGCCTTTCGCGCATTTTCATACGATTACATATCGAGGACAGCTTGCACGGGGCACTGAAAAGCAAAATAATATTACGCCTATTGGAAACTTTCTTCAGATTGTGTGACAACTTGTACAAGTATGGCACCACGTGCGCTTGTCTCTTATCTTTATTCTTTTCTTTTTGTGATGTTTCGGAACTTATTTTCTCTTTCTGCAAGATGGCTTCGCATACTGAAGTGATCACAAAACTGGGAAAGCCGGCGCTCTGTAATCGCGCTACCTGTATGCATTTTCATTACGCGGTCGAAGAAATTTTGGACTTGTTTATTAATTCATCGGGAGGACTTAATTCACGTATGAATTGCCACTTAACAACCGCATCCAGTTTCTAGATATTATTCTCATTTTCTTTGGACGAGCATGTATGCTGGGGATATCATCCCACATCTAAGAAAACCTTGTTGCGTTACGACAGCGCACACTCTAAATCGATTAAGAGAGGCGTAGCAACCACGTGCATTAAGGCAGCACTGAGTAAATCGTGTGAGCATGAGTGCGATCAAAGTTTTTCAAATCAGATAGCGCAGTTACAGAACGCAGGCTTTCCCAGTTCTGTGATCACTTCAGTATGCGTAGCCATCTTGCAGAAAGAGAAAGGAATAAGTTCCGAAACATCACAAAAAGAAAAGAATAAAGATAAGAGACAAGCGCACGTGGGGCCATACTTGCAGAAGTTGTCACACAATCTGAAGAAAGTTTCCAATAGACGTAATATTAATTTGCTTTTCAGTTCCCCGTGCAAGCTGTCCTCGATATGTAATCGTATGAAAACGCGCGAAAGGCCCCTGTGCACCACAAATCATAAATCCCGTTTCACCGAATGCAGGCGCAACGTTATCTATCAGATACCGCTGAGCTCTGTAAAAACTTGTATAGGTCAAACGGGGCAGTGTTTTAATGAAAGAGCTCGTCAGCACAGCAGTAACCTAAAGAATGGCATTAGTAAGATCTTGATGAGGGCTAGATGGTTCGTACTTAGAACTGAGGTGAAACAGCGCGAAAAAGACGAGGACACAAGGAATGAAATACCACAGAAAAGCGCTGACTGCCAAATGGAAGTTTATTTGAAATTCACCGGACATTTATACCTTTTTCAGCATAGGCATGCGCACATCAGTCGTAAGAACATCTGCAAATCCACATCATTTTAATCTTTCTTCCAAAAATGTGATTTCTTTTTCCGACGAGGAAAGAGAGGGAGTGCTTATACATTTATCTCCTTCCTTTCTTATATGAAATGCCTCTACTATTTCCCTTTCCTTCTTACCCTTTCCTTTCCCTATGAATATTGTCACACACGTGTTGCAAGGGTGCACAGCATGAAGCAGTACCAACAGGATGACAATAGAGATGGATGAGGACTAACATTCAACTAAGGTGCATTGTAAAAATGTGGCGAGTTATACAAATTACCAGAAAAAAAGAGACATCTTTGAAGGCTAGATAAAAATTGGTGCTTGATGCACCAAAACATAAATAAAAATGCTACAGAAAGAAAATACTGAAAAATTCCAAGTGCAGGAAAAAGATCATTACAATTGCCTATACTGCATGCCAGCACCTTTCAAGAAACACTGTTCTCATTCCAATAGATATACTTACAGCTTGCTTATGCAAGCACACTCTTCCAGTTCTATGCCATCGAAAAAAAAAAAACAAGTTTCTTGGAAGGTAGCCACATGCGCACTTGGTGATCACAATGTGTTTTCCCCCTGGACTTGTATATTCATATGTATTTTCCTCCTTTCCCGTTTTTATGTTTGGTTTCATCAAGCACTAGTTTTTATCAGGTTTTATTGCTGTACTACTTCCTGGTAACCTTTATAAACCACTGCATTTTCACAATAAACGTTTTGATTAGAAGTTAGCGTACCCTGTTCTTACTGCTTCACACTATACATTCTTGCTACATTGGCCAAATAAATATTTTATAAGGTACATAGAAGCATCATAAGGGCCACTAAAGTGACTTGTTGCAAACTAAAAAAATGAAGAATATCCTGGCTGCAAACTGCACCAGAGAACACATAGGACGAACGAGAAAACCGAGATGATCCAACAACCAAAAGTTTAATTTACACGCCGAGTAAATGCTGGCTGACAAACAATAAACCGAACATACACAAAAAGGAGAAGCAAAAATTAATGTTTGCTTCCTGACAGGAAGTGAATCCATTTCTAACGGAGGCCATGCTGACAAGATTCTCCCAGCATTTTTAGATCTACAGAGTCCATAATTTCTCTAGGCAGCCGATCTGCACAGAATGCTAGCTTCTTCCTCTACAATGCACGCTCAGATGTCGAGAGTGCATTGTAGAGGAAGCTATCATTCTGTAGAGATCGGCTGCCTAGAGAAATTGTGGAAGCTGTAGATGCAAAGACACTGGGAGAACCTTGTGTCAGCATGGCCTCTGTTACACTTTCAGAGATGGATGCGTTTCAGTGTTGCGATCTGTATGGACACACATCAGTTTTTACTTCTGCTTCTTGTGTAACTTCGATTTATTGCTTGTCAACCAGCATTTACTCGGCATGTTCAATAAACTTTGTTAGTACGCCTCATGATTGTCTTGGTCTCTAGCAGAAAGGTGTTCATTCTTTTTACAGTGAAGCTGTGTATGCCTAGGCGAAACACTCGTGGTCCGATAACAAAGACCCTAGTGTGGGGGTATGAGCCATAATTTATAGGGTTGTGAGCCATTGCATTCGTCTTACATGACGGACGGAGAAATTTATTGTTGGGTTGACATAGAAATGCTCATGCATTTAAAACATATACATTCATCTATGTATTATTGCAGGGAAGGGACACAGAGGGGGACGGGGTTAAGACAAGATCATGATGTCACGATTATCTCGCTGCAAAAGTGTGGTGGGTGATTGGCTACACCGACAGTGATGTCATTTCTTTCGCAGCAGAGCATGCGTGCAGCAGTCTCTCTCCGACTTCCCTATAGGTTCAGAGATGTGTCCCTGAATTTAATTAAATGAAATGTGCAGCCCCGGCGCGTCACTCGGTAACTACAGTGCATAACCGAGTCATAAATACTATGATCAACGCATTACATAACACAAATGCGTAACATAAGTCAGAAAGACCGATGAACCCACTGGATTAGTACAATGAATCATTCATTGCACCCTTCATGATGGTGGTCATGCAAAGCACGATATGTGGCATTACAAATAAACAATGTGATAAACCCATGCCAAACATGTGCGTAACCTCATTAAGAAACACAGACATAACTAATAATATAGAAAGACTTGAATAAAGCATCGGAATTAACCCAGTGATAAACACCGGGGCCGCCCATTTCAGCTTCGCTGGTTTACCATCTGTACAGGGTGCATGGGCAGTATTTTTTTTCTTTTATTGTTTGTTAAGTATTGAATAATGTTGTGCCAGTAAAACACGTTGGGCTAGTTGGTGCATTGTATTGGTGCTGCTTTTTTGCTGTTTTTTTTTTTCTTAATGTTGTGCCCTTCTTCCTTTTGTAACTGCTTTTTTATTCCCCCTCACCTAATACTCCAACCTTGCAGCCTGCGAGGTATATAAAGAAATATGTACATAAGCACATGCCATTCATTCATCTGCATACACCTCGCACCATTCCTTGCTCAACAAACGTCACTGTGTTGATGTCTCGCAGTGTGCATCTGCATTAACTGCCGTGTGCATTTCGGTATAGTTTGTGAACAGTGTAGTGCATAAAGATTACATGACATTAAGGTTGTGACCTATGTAGTGCATAAGGAAACCTTGCAAAAGATGACATGTTGGATTGTTGAAAATAAGACAAAATGTATATATTGCAGTTACTTTAACAGCATTTAAAGGGAAGCTGAAACGGTTTTCAATTTCTATGAATTGCTGGGATTGGGAAGAACAGACCTAATAATTTACGGTTCCGAAATTTTTTTTTTCGTTTTGTTAATATAACGGGCGGAAATCGCTTTCTAAATCACCCGCGCGGACACGCCCCCATCGCTTCCCGGAGCGCCGGGTGAGGACGTTGGCAGAGGAGAGAACCGGTGAGAGTGACGTTATGGGCGGAGACCGAGCCAACCACGGAGGGAGCCAACCGAGCTGCGGACCGGCGTGCTGACATGTGCTGGCATGCCTCTTTCCGTCCTGCGCTTTTTACTGAACGACGCTACGAGAGATCTGCCGCCGCCGCCGCCGCTCACGTTTGTTTTGCGATTTTCGTAAACTGTTCTTTCCTTCTGTGCTGCGTGAGTGCCTACAGCCAAGGGCGCCCAACATGCCCTCGTTCTGTGCAGCATTCGGCTGCGCGAACACAGGCGGGCGAGACGATGTGGTGTTTCACAAATTCCCGAAGGAAAAGAAGCTTGCAGCGCAGTGGGTACATGCGGTGAGGAGAGATAAGTTCGTACCGACGAAATCAACTGCGCTGTGCTCGGACCATTTCCGCGACAGTGACTATCATCGGAGCTTGACAACGATGCGGGCAATCGGTATTCCAATTAAATCGGCGCGACTGAAGCCCGAACAACTTCAAGTACACAGCTTGGCAGAATTCGACGGTTCTTCTTTCCCAACTTTTTCCATACTAGCCAGACAAACTGGCGGTATGCTGCATACCTCAACTGCCTGTAAAAAAATTGCTTTTGCATCACTTTTTTTCCATTGGCCATATCATTTTCACACCTGTGTGTAAACTTCTTGCCTTGTCCAGCCGGTTCGACTCCTTTCTAGGCAAGTGCCACTTCCAGTACTGCCCTGCTGAGGCACACAGTCCTGAATTGTCTTGAACTTGTTACGCACTGCGTGCGCTTCTGTTTTTTCCTAATCTCTTGCACCTCCTGGCAGCACAAGCAGTTCTCTTCATCTTCCATCAATACGCAGCACATGCAGGTGCACCTAGTTTAATGAAAGCGTGATTAGGCCCACATTGATGCACTGGAGAAATACGAACATTTGCAGCCATTAACGTCTGGTAACACAGTTTTAGCGTAGCCGGATAGCCTTACGACAAATGCGAAAACGCGTTGTTGCTAGCGTTGCTATACTCCGTTTCATATATCAGGTGCAACGCTGTGGAGGCTTGAGATACTTCTTGCAGTGGCTGCGTTCGCACTTAGAAAACGTTCGGTGTTTCTTGACCCGATTTTTCAGAAAGCTTTCCATATATAAGCTCAGTTCGGAATGAAAAAAAAAAAGAATTTACCCATAGAAACCATCCGTGTACTAGCTTATACGACTGCTAACACGTTCTTTTAAAAAAAATTTCTTTTCGGTATTTTTTAATTGCAGCCCGTCGCGGCAGCTTCACGTGCATGCTCGCGCGAGCAAACGCCGCTGGCACGCTGCGAAGCATAGACGGAAACGCGCGCAGTAATAAATTTTGGTGACCGGACTTCGAGCGTAGCTTCCACAGCGATGCACCTGAGGTATCAAATGGAGTGTAGGCTTGCCTAGTGACATTCGACGTTTGGTTCAGTTATCGTGTTTACCACACGGCGGTGCTAAAATTGCCTAATATCTTTATGTCAACACTAGCATGGAGCACGCATACCGATTCTTGATCGAGTCACACTCGCAAAGTCGTCGAACCATAGTATGAATATTGCACATATAATACCTCTGGGCATCTCTGGATGTGTATGATAAGCAACTTCCATGACTACCTCACAGCACTGCATGTGCGCGCTTTGAAACGCGGCACTTATGTTCGCGATCGTGTATCAACGCTGAAAAAACCACGGGACTTTAGACAAGCAGCGGCGAGGTGCTTGACATCGCGGAATTGCACCCGTGTAAATCTAATGAGAAGTTAGTGCTTCGGAATTCTTCCAGCAGCATGTTCCCAGTGACACATTAGCGCATTTTTTCTCCCGTCATTGCAACGTGCAGCTACATAAAAAAAAAAAAAAACATACGTGCCAGCTAAGATTTCCAGCGCGCGAGAAGGTGCACACATCGCTCTCGCTGTTGGCACACTCAATATCGTCGTTGACTCTGTTGCCGCCATCGTTTTCCGTATCGGCTGTGGGTTCAAACATGTACGGGGACAATACAAGCTATCGGAGACAGCGAGAACGTTCCATCTTGCAACTCAGCTATGAAGCCAGAACAGCAGAACCGCGTGCTACCAGAGAGAAAGGAATGGTGCTACGCTCTGGAATGGAGACATGCGGCGGCGCCGACCGGCGACTACCGCCAACGACGTCACAGCGGCCCCGACCAATCACGGGCAACAGCGGCGTTCGCGCGATGCCCTGAGGCGCTGGTGCGCGTTTTCTTGGAAAAACAGCCGCTTGCGTTTGTTTCCGCCCTTTTTGAACCAGATATTCGTGTTCAGGGGACTCAAAACTGTAGAATGCCGCAGAGAACTCATTTTTTTCGAAAAGTGTTTCAGCTTCCCTTCAATTGACCACTTGACAAAAACTTCACTTCGCATAGATTCCAAGACGTGCACTGAATTTGCAGGTTTTTTTGCTTATTAATGTCGTCGTTACTGCATGGCCACGTTGTAGATTTCAAAGTTCAATAAATTTTTTTGTTGCAATATAAGATATGCGTAGATCACTGAGATTGCAACACCAGAACTTGATACAAACATGCACACCATAGGATGCAGACAAATGCTCAGGACAAACTCCAGAATGTTTGCATCCTCATACTTATGAAAGTGAGCAGTTTCATTCCATGGCTGTCAATGAGAGGGAGAAATAAAACTTAATTGTGTTTGTGGAGCAAAAACGCATTGATAAGCTTAGAGATACAGTCATTGCTTAACACTTTAGAAGTGAATAATTATAACTTGCTATCGAAGTTAAAGCAGCCTTTTGACAGCAAGAAAAGGAATCAGTTTTTCCAGCTCTGAACATTGAGTTGCAGGAAACGCAAGTAGGCATAAAATTCTGCCAATATAATCTGTTTAGGAATACCAAATTGGAATAAACATTCAGACTTTCATTTGCACTTTCTCTGGCTGAGCAATCTAGTTTGAAATAACTCCCATAAGCATGTCATAACAATGTTGATCTAATACAGGTTAAACTCATGACTAGCTTAAGAAATCTGGATGATTGCTATAAATTACAGTAAAGAAACTATCTAATAACATTATTAATATAATAATATTTGTGTCCACAAAACAGGCTAACCGTGAGTGGCGTGCGAAGCTGAGCAGAAAGCTGAATAACCTTACGGCAAGTGCGCCTGCCATGGGCCTAAGATCCTGCATTATGGGCAGCGCGTATTCATATGGTCTTCTTGTTAGAAGTTCAGAGTATACTACCAGCACGAGACACAAGATAACAAAGTGGACGAGAAGCGTGTCCTTTAGAATGCTATGTTACAACGTACAGGTTTCTACAAAAGGGACGGTAACTGCTCAAAACATTTGATGCGTCGGCTTTTGCGCCTTTAGAAGTATTTAGAGAGGACTCCCATATATATATTCACAGCACACGCACGGCGATGGACGAAGCAGGCTAGCGCTAAGGTTGAATTTCACAACACAATTTTCATTCCACGTCCAGTAATCGCACAGGTCATTTGCGGCTTTGTTCAGGGGCACACGCGGGCTTTCGGATTGGTGCTTGTTGTTGCGTTTGCGTAAGAATATGGCTAGGAGCAGGCACCGCATATGCGCAATCACGAGCAATGTACACACATAATTTCTCCAGAAGCTGACGTCGAGCACGTCTAACGCGAGGATCTTGTTGGGCTGACACGACGACTTCGTGGCAGCCGAATTCCGAATACTGCATATGCCGTGAGGGTAGCTATATGAACTTGTCGATAGGTCATCTTATCGATTGTTGTAACGCAGGCAGAACGAAACGGTCATAGAAGGCAGATGAGACAACACACAGCGCTGAACTACCTGCGAACAGCTGTTTACGTGCGCCATGGCGCACTGAACTTAAGAAAACGCCGATGCGCACTGCAAAACAAATCTTAACTAACATGTTTATAAATTACTAAAAGTGTATATTATTTGCTCCTAATCAAGAAAAGTCAATACTATTATAATGTAAAAGTATTATTCATTACAATAAAATAATTATGCAGCGTGTGCCACGAAACCTGGCAGTAAGCAATCCAGGGGCCGAATCTTATAACGGTTCGGTTGGGGAACCGTTCCTTTGGCCTCACCTGATTGGCCAAAATTTTGATTACGTCACAGGTCGTCAGAGGCAGCGGGGCGGTATCGCAATTTTTAAATACGTCACGCATCTGTCAATCATCTTCAAAGCGAACCAGTCGTAGGAACCGGCGAAGGGGTAGTCCGCTTTGGGTTCCGTTGCTGTGGCTTGGCTGTGGGCTTGCGACTCTGGCCGTGCGCGCCGGTCGCGCGACCCCGGAGACACGCGGGCGTCGCGCGCGCGTGCGTTGGTTGCTTCGGAGGCTATTACTTGCCTTCGTCGTCTGCTTGGCGTTGCTCTTTCGGTGTCGACCACGGCTGGAAGTGCGATACGCGTTCGAAGAAGTGACGGATAATGAGTTTGCACCACCCTTGCTGGCTTTCTAAGTAGACCTTTTGCAGGCTACGCTATCATATGGAGGAGACTCGGGTGCAAGCGTACGAGTGGCCATTCAACGCAGAGGAAGGAACATAGCGCGCTGCGGTTAATCGCCACCGGCCTGCAGCTCCCAGAGGTAGGTCAGACGTGAAGCATTCACCGGAATGGCCTAGATCTCTGCTGCCGACACTGTCCACAAAGTTGCTCTCGCAGTAACTGTGTTGGCCGGTTGAAGGGCTGGGTCAACTTTCCCGTGACCTCAGCTTCAAAGCCAATGCCAAGGAGATATTTGCATGGTGAGATCGAATTCCTAGTGCTATCACCAGAGTGAATAGCTTGCAGATCGCCGTTCAGCAGTCAGAAGGGTTCAACCTAGGCTGGCTCAGCGCTTCCTTCGTTCGGCTGATAAAACTATGCAGTCAGGACGGGAAGATATTGTGGAGATCTCTTATTTGGCTGCCCTTTTCTTCTGTAGTTCGGGAGTGCCGCACTTTGTTCCTCAATTTCACGGCACAGCGCGCACCGTCAGCACCACACTCTTCGATTTGACTTCGCGCAGGCAATGCAGGGCCCGTATACTGTAATGTTCGATTTCAAGTTCCATTGCTTCTATCACGCCACGCGCCGTGGGGCAGATCTCAGGGATAGCGGCAGCGCGGCGGCGAGCGAGTCATGTCCGAACCAATGACGAAGGGCGAAAAAAGAGGGAAAATTGATACAGTCGGCTAGTAAAGGTGTCCCTAAGAACCAGTTCATGGTTTTGTCGCGCTAGCTACTTGAGAAGTGCTGGCAGTGCGTTCCTGTTGCGTGCATCGTGCGAGCTCCTGGTAGCAGACGACATAGCGCTGCGCTCTGCCAACTCATTTACGCTTGCGATACCGCCTGTGGGCTGAGAATGAAAAAGAATGACATTAATAAATTACTTCTGCATTGCGTAAACGCCCGGCACCACAAGTTTATACTTCACAATTTGGCGTATAATATTTAATTTATATTTTACATTTATTTAACAAGCAGAAACGTTCTGCAATTCCTCGATTAACTCGTCATATAATGACGTACACTTCAGAGGTGGCACCCTCTCATCTATTGGTCGCGCCCTCCCCTTCTTCCACCACCGGCTTGGGAGTGGCACATCTAGTGACGTAAGCGGCGAAGCGAACGGTTCGTATTCCGAACCGTTATAAGATTCGGCCCCTGGGCGTCGCACCGGTCGCATTGTTGAAATAGCAATCATGTGAAATGGGCCTTCTAAAAATCGCAATGTTATCGCACAGCGCAGGACGCGCCTGCATGTATCGGAAGTTTCTGGAATGTTATCGATGGTTCCATCTGCTGACTGTCACCGAACCTTGGGCGCTATTCTCTACACGCATGGCGGCTGCACGGCCGCCATTATCCGCCATGTTTACTCTCCGATTGGCTGTCGAGAGGTCACGTGCTTTGAAATTTGTGCCGAGAAGCGGAAGTTTTGCAAAACGCAATTTTGCGTTTTCATCAAGGTGACGAAACGTGACGTGGAGCTGCAAACTTTATGGACTAATAGATTTTTTTAGTCCTTGGCAGCTAAATTGCGACATTAGCGCTTCAAAAATAATGTGAGCGGCAGCGTACAGGAGCCAGTGCAATGCATCTTTAATGTCGCGATTATGTGGTGGCGATGCAAGATATGCGCCATGCCAGCTTGCTGATTGGCTGAAGGAGTATACCGTGAGGAGCGTCACAGGAGGGGCTGTTTCATAAACATATTTTTGACGATGCGTGACGTTGCGCTTGGCCGCCATATCTGAGATTTTCCGCCGTAATTTGTGGTGCGACGAGCCGCGCGAATTATGCTAATGAGCAGCCATATGCAATGGCAGCCGAGAGGAATGCGTGTCGCCACATTTTCCCCGTCGTTTGGCGCCATGAAAATCTTTTGTTCATAACGCGTGCTCATATAGTATTTGCATCTCCGGTCTCGGGTGGTGCTGGAATTTATTTGGGGCCATCATTTTTTAAAAGAACGCGTTTATACGAAATAATATTGGTTGAACATAGCAAACTTTCGGCAATGTTGTCCACTTTTCACGCCTGCATTTGTATTGGAATGAAGATTAATGCCTTTTCGCACAATCAAAAGTTATGACAACGGCGTCTTTCTAAATTATAAAAAGAGATTTACGCAAGGCGGCGCCTTGAAGTTTCGATTGAAACTTTTATTAGAAGGGATGGCCCGTGGCCTAGAAGTTTCCCCCCGCGGTGCGAGTAACCAGCGAAGTGAACAGGAGATGGCAGCGCCAGCGCTTGCGTCGCGCTAGTGGATATCTCTGGCGCGCGCAATGCTATCGGTGATATTCGGCCGTTTCTCAGACAGCCAAGTCGGGCTGAGTGACTTGCGTTTCACGAGATAGCGAAAACGTGGCCTAGAACGTGCGCGCATCACCGCTGGTAGGTCGCGTATGTTGTCTCAAGGAAGAAAACAAGCGTGTTGGCGCCGACATACGATGACTCATTCCATTTCTCGGGGACACGCCATGACACGCACCCTAGCTATTGAAGCAGACGACGGCTTGTACGCAGCAGACGACGGAAGCGAGAAGCGTTTTCGACGGGAAAATCATGCGCTTTGAGCTAGCTGCTTTATTTTTACTGTGGAGGAAAAGTGTTTTGCTTTACCAAGAACCTTACGTTCAGCCCCTTAATTTCAGTTTCTTAGGCAAAACGTCAAGTTGGCGTCACGTTACGAAAGCAAAATGGGGCCATCAGCGCCATTTTATTCGCGTCGGGTCTACGTCACGCATTGAAGAAAATGGCGGAATGTCCAGAATAGCGCACTTTGTGTAATCTGATTGCATGTATGCGGGACGCGAATACTGCAGAACTTTGTGAAAGACACGCGGGTCCCAGCGAACGTTCGACGACTGGTGTACAAAAGCCGACGCGCTTGACCCGCTGATGAGATTTTGACAATTGCCGATTGTGTTCGCCGCTGTCGCCGTTCTTTAAGTGTAGCCTGTTTTTGTTGGCACAGGTTCGCCCAATAAAAGTTGGTTTCGTCTTTCACAGTATTGCTACTGTGTTCTTTATACGTCACTACCACATGAGAATATTAACAAACGCATGTTACAATGAAACTTCTTATAACGAAACGGAACATAACGATTATTGGATGTAACAAAGTGAAATCCCCGTTGAAATCTCCGTAGATCTACACGTTTTAAAATCTTCTTTCAACGAAGTCAAATTATGCTGCCACTTGATTTGCACCCGCCGTGGTTGCTCAGTGGCTATGGTGTTGGGCTGCTGAGCACGAGGTCGCGGGATCGAATCCCGGCCACGGCGGCCGCATTTCGATGGGGGCGAAATGCGAAAACACCCGTGTACTTAGATTTAGGTGCACGTTAAAGATCCCCAGGTGGTCGAAATTTCCGGAGTCCTCCACTACGGCGTGCCTCATAATCAGAAAGTGGTTTTGGCACGTTAAACCCCATAATTTAATTTTAACTTGATTTGCCGAACTTGATTTGTCTCTGAAATACAAACTTGATTTGTCTCCGAAACAAGAAATGCCCGACCTTTGCAGGCTCAATCGCATTCCGCGGGCTTCGGCACACATTCGGTGCCAAAACTTTTAGGTAAATGCGTTGAATGCGCCGTCGAACAGTGTTCCTTCTCACTTGCGCATAGCTGCGCATAAGCAGAGGCTGAGTATCGCAATTTCTCCAACTGCGGCACCGCGCAGGCTAGTGCAGCTAGGCGTGGCCTCAGAGATCGTACCGATGCAATCTCAGAAACCACGCCTCCTTGTGTGGCCCGTACTGCTCGAACACCACAAACGTTGTTGGCGTCGCAGCGTGCAACCTGTTCAACCGCGCCGCCATTTCGCGATGCTATAGACAAGCCAACTGAAAGCCGAAACGAAAGACCATCACATTGAAACAGCAGGCAGCTATCGTAAACGCAATCGTGTCAGATGCTAAGTTGTGTTGAGGACGCCGAAATTTCTTTTGCTGTTTTCTGTTCGGCGCACGTGGCCATGTAGCGGTTCTACTGAGAGCAAGGCCGTCTTCTATGCAAGTTCAAATTTGTGCGCTTCATTATGCATGCAATGCAGTGAACGGCAGTAATAAATATAATGAATTTCGGCTCCCCTCCAACGTGGTTATGAAGAGATTTGATAGCATGTGACTGATAAGAGCTCCCGCTCATTTGTACGGAAGCTTTGCTTGGAAACACTAAGTGCTAGAAATTCGACCTAGGCATTTTGCGGACGCATACGAAATAATGCCATTGCTGCGATTCAGCCTTTTGTGTAGTGTGATAGGAAGCCCCCAGGATGCTGACGTGAAATTCAGATTCTTAGCGATAACGAAAGTTTTATCTAAGACCAATATCATGGTTAAATGCTGCCACGTCCTCCGCAAGTACAGTCGCGGACACATTAAAATGGACCACGGCGAAGGCGGCCGGAGCGGAATCGAGGCCGGCGCTGCTATCGCGCTTCGCGCGTTCACAACGAGAGTACCCCGAGTGGCGTTACGCTTCTCCTCCGTACCCTCGCGCTAGTGCTCGTCATGCTTGATAATTTTCTAGTGCCGCGTTTGGCTACTCTGCTGCTGACGGTCGGGACGAAGGAGCGCGTGAATCGCCAGTAGTTCCCCACGTTGTGCTGTCGCGCAGTCAGACCGCCGCACTGTGAAGGAACCAGACACGTTCTTTTTTTTATTTTTGTCGGCGATTTGCAGTCACGGACACAATAAAATGAAGCATAGCTTCGGCTAAAAAACGCGGACCAGTGCCAACTAGTGAAAAAGGCGCCTGGTGCCGAGACGTCTGCTCTTGCATTCGCGTCCCTCTTAGCTCGCAGCCTCTGCAAACCTTTAGCATCGGCTTAGCGCTATTTAATTGTAGGGAGCAGCGCGAGATGACACCGCTATACACTCTTAGGCAAAGTTACACCCTTTGGGGTGTATCTCTGCCACAAAACGATAATCGTCATCTGCCTTGCTTGCGTTTCCTTTCTTGAAAACGCCGCGCCCGCTACTTTCCTGTCGGGAATGCTATGTCATGCTGATAACGCGCATGCCGTTCGTTGCTAGAAAGTACCGGGCTCGCCGCGTTAAAGAAAGGAAATAAATGAATAAAGAAAGAAAGAAAGAAAGAAAGAAAGAAAGAAATGCGGACAAGATAGATGACAATTATCGTTTTGTGGCAAAAGGGTGTCATTTTACTTACACTCTTAAAAAAGTTAACATCCTTTGAGGCGTATCTTGTCCCACAACGATAATCGTGATCTGTCTTGCCCGCGTTTCCTTTCTTTAACGCTGCGAGCCCGGTACTTCCCAGTCACGAACGGCATGCGCATTATCAGTGTGACGCAGCATTCTCGACAGGAAAGCAGCAAGCGCCGAGTTTTCGAGAAAGGAAACGCAAGCAAGGCAGATGACGATTATCGTTGTGCGACAAATATACACCCCAAAGGGTGCAACCGTTTTAAGAATGTAGCCGCAACGTCTGATGCGCTGCCGGAATGGGTTGACGGGGGTGCGATTGTTCTCTGCGCCAGCTCACGCTGCAGCTGACGGCTGTTAGGAATGGCCTGCCGAGGTACCGACATTCAACGTTTTCTCAGCCAGCTGCAGCTGCGAGCGTGGCAAGCTTCCCCGAAGAGACCATGGAAGCCTTCAACACCAGCTGCGGCGACCGACTGTGTGAGGACGATGCGCTGAGTCAGCAACTCTCCGTCGCGGGAAGGCCGAGATGAGTTCGACGAACCAGGCTTTGTTACGGAACACGCCACCGCCGATTTGGTCTGCCGTGAGCGGGGGAGTTTCCGAACACGTCCCACGTGCCTTTCAGGACGCAAGACAATGGAGAACTGGTGGCCACGCTGCGGGGGTCCGCTTGGGGAATAAGAGGCGCCTCCTTTGGTCAAGACGTAAGCCCCGAGTTCTGCGAAGCCCGTCTCACCTCGGTGGGGGCAGTGAAACCAGTGCGTACGTGTGCGTGTAAGCCCTCCCGCTCAAAGGCGGCTCGGCTACGATGACTGGTCGAACGTTTCCCTCACCTAGGGATCTAGAGAGCACGGAGTGTTTATAAGCAGCTGTTTGTCGCTGCCAGGGTGTGCTCGTGTTCGTGCTCGTCATCGTGCTCGTATGCTGTATGCTTCGTCTTGCGTGCTCCCTTTGGGAGTCACGCTAGGCTGTCGAATGTATCCCCTGTTTGAATGTAAAATATGTAAATAAATGCTGCTCGCCTAGTTCCCCCCAAGTTCCTCCCTACCACCTACAACCATTACAACTGGATGACAGCGGTGAGATCGTCCGACAACTCCTACAACTGGTGGCAGCGGTGGATCATCCGACAACTCCGACACGGCTGCCACCTTAAAGCCGCAGGCCCTACACATTTATTTTCTGTCGCGTGAGCACGATACCGCGTAGGCAAAGGATCGCTGCGGCGTCTCGTCTGCTAGACTCGGAATTATCTGTGCGCGATAGGTTGTTGGAATGACGGAATGACCCACTCTTTATATTTGCCCATAAGGGGCTTCGGTAGGCTTTCTCCTATAATAACAGCTATTGTCGAATCTTGGACGAACAGATTTTAATACCATGCGCCAGAAACAGATAATTCCATTCAACAGGGTCGCCAGCCTAACAAAGCCCCTTCAGGGCAACTGTCACTTGGAACATGCTGGAGTAAAAACTGCCCGCCAGCAAGCTCACGACGCCGGCCAAGCAGTCTGCTAATAGCGAGCCGCCGGCGGTAGAGCATCAAGCCGCATGGTTTGCACGGCGTCAAGCGCTGCACATCCCCGCAAAAAGAAGGAAAAAAGCCAGGATTCTATGACGGCAGTTCTCATAGGAGAAAGCCTGCCGAAGCCACTTCATCTACTCCGAATAAACCCAGCAGTGTGAGATAGCATGTGCAAATATAAAGAGTTGATCACTCCCTGTCATTCCAGCAACTTGTCGCGCACGGATAATTCCGAATCTTGCTGACGAGACGCAGCAGCGATCCTTTGCCTACGCAGTATCGTGATCACTCGACAGAAAAAGAAATAAAAATGTATATGCCCTGCGGCTTTAAAGTGGCAGCAGCAGCTGCAGCTGCAGCGTGAGCTGGGCGCAGAGAACACTCGCACCCCCGACTACGCATTCCCGCAGCGCATCAGACGTTGCAACGGCTATAGCGGCGTCATCTCGCGCTACTCCCTACGATTAAATAGCGATAAGACGATGCTAAAGGCTCGGAGAGGCTGCGAGCTTTCTCTATGCTGCGAGCTAAAAAGAACGCGCATGCAAGAGCAGACGTCTCCACACCAGGCGCCTTTTTCACTAGTTGGCAGTGGTCCACGTTTCTTAACCGAAGATATGCTTCATTTAATTGTGTACGTGACTGCAAATTGCCGACAAAAAAAAAACACAAGTTTTGGTTCCTTCACAGCGCAGGTTTGATGGCCTGCTACTGCGCGACAGCGCAACGTAGTGAACTACTGGCGATTCACGCGCCACTTCGTCCCGACCGTCAGCAGCAGAGCAGCAGAAGGCGGCACTAGAAATTTATCAAGCATGGCGAACACCAGCGCGATGGCGAGGGTGCGGAGGAGAAGTTTGACGACGCTCGGGGTACTCTCGTCGTGAGCGCGCGATAGCAGCGCCGGCCCCGCAGCTGCCTTCGCCGTGGTCCATTTCAATCTGTCCTCGACTGCACGTCGCCAGCGACATTTTTCGTTTTCGCATCATACACATGCTGCTTCAAGCACTTTTCTAAAATGCATCTTTTGTTCAGGTAAATGTAGTCACAGTTCGCGCACGGCATACCTATACCACGCCGAAATACTGTTTTACAGCATGTCCTTCGCACGCCTTCAGAATCCGCCATATCGCGCCCATGAGCGCTCTGCCATTAGGCTATGTGCGCCATAGTAACGGGTTGTGCGTGCTCGGTTCATTATTCGTTGGTGGTGCGTTACGCATTCATACTTCGTACTGGCGACGTGGCCTTGATGAGAGAGGTGTTCGTTAACCGAGGACGCGCACTTCGTACGCTCGGCACGGCAGATGTATCATGCTGCACTCAGCAAACTGAAACGTCCTGGCTCGTTATCAGCTGCTTTGCTATGTTGCATTTATCTCTGTGTACTCATAACGCAGCGGACTTCAAGCTCGACCATTTTACTAGCTGAACGACTTTAGTACGAAAGTGAAATTGCTGAATTGGCTATTAGCATTTCACGTGACTGTATTGCTATGAGTCTCTTTGTGCCTTTATGTGGCTCGCTTTACCGCTCCGGACGCACAGTATTTTTTCGAGCGCGCTGGTTTACTCAGTGTGGCCACGAATGGTATAGTCATTTGTTCGTGAGCGGTCGCGTGCGTCGGTTATCTTCATCGAGAAGAATAGCAATGGTGCGCGACGGTACTCTGGAACCATTTCTGATCCGTAGGAATAGTGTCCGCCCGATAACCATTCAAAATTATTGTTGACTGCTACAATATCGGCTACAAAGCTCTTGGCCATTCCCACCAGTGCATAGAAAGCAGCATAATAATGTAAAGATTTTAAGCAGTGATATGACAGGCCCCTTGCGCATGTCCACGTTTAGCCTCAGTTTAATTGAGTGTACTGTTACTGTCAAGGTAAATCTACCGCTAAGTAGCTCGAGTTTACCATTGAGGCGACGATGCCAGGAGAATGTAGATACGTCATTGCGGCCTCGAAAATGAAGTTGTACTTCAGAGAACACACGAATGGAACGTTCTGTTGTGTGCACTAATGTTGTTTGCGCCTTTAAATAATTAAATTGATAAATGTTTCCTGTATGTGCGGCATATGTATTTTTGTCATTATCGCTTTTCTACTTCATTATGGAGACCGCAATGACGTAATAACCTTCTTGCATATTCACCTCAATGGTAAGCTCAACCTACCTAGCGGTAGATTTAGCTTGCCGGTAACAGCACACACAATCGAGACAAAACGTGGACATGCACAATGGGCCAGTCATATCACTGCTTCAAACCGTCCCGTTATTAAGCTCCTTTCTATGTGCACGGCCGAGAGCTTTGTAGCCAATGTTGTAGCAGTCAAATATAATTTTGAATGGTTATCGGCCGGACACTATTCCTACGCATCAGAAATGGTTTCAGAGTGCCGGCGCACACCATTGATATTCTTCCTTAGCCTCAATGCAATTGACAAGCTCAAACTCAATACCATGATCAAGAGGGCCTATAAACAAGCCCTACATCTTCCCATCACCACCTCTAAAGAGAAACTGGACGCCCTCGGCATTCCTAACACCATAGACGAGCTTATTGAAGCGCAGCGTATTAGCCAATACGAACGACTCGCCAATTCCACCACGGGCAGGCACATTCTAGGCACCCTAGGCATGACCTACACCACCTAATTCGGACCAAAAGTACCCATCCCTCCAAACATTCGTGCTCAGCTAGTTACCCCCCCCCCCCCATGCCTCGCAATATGCACCCTGAACACAATCCGGAGCGACGCGTAGAAAGAGCTAAACAACTACAAAAGCGCTACGACCAAGCCGCTGACAACCTACGTGGACGCAGCAGAATCCCCCGACCAAAACGCCATGGCGGTCGTCGCAGTCGCGAGTTCGCAGTACCGCCTCGCCGCGGCCGCATCAATATTCACCACGCAACCCGAAGTAGGAGAAGAAACGGCGATCGATTTGGCCAACGCGGCTACCAATGGAAACTGCATCATCAGCGATTCAAAAACGGCCATTCGTAACTACACAAGAAGACTGATAGCACCCCAAGCGCAGAAGATTCTCTCTGGCACTCCTCCCTCAAGGCAACGCCGCGTGCAAATCATCTGGGCCCCTGGTCACTCGGGTCTGGCTGGAAACGAAGCCGCCCACGATGCCGCCCGAGCTCTCGCACACCGGGCGCATCATCCTTCTCCTGCGTCTTCCGATGCCGACCAGCCCTCTGTCCTGCATCGCGATCACGCGCAGGACCAAATGGTCACGTTCAGAGAAATTCTCCTGCACTACCACTGAGAGCGGTTACGCTACCCCACAGCACACAACACACTGAATAAGTCTCAATTCACCACTTGGCGACTCCTTCAGGCACGAACTTTTCCGAACCCCGTGCTTTACAACCGCATCCCACGAAACATACAAGCAGCTATTCGATGTCTAAAAGATGTCTTGAACGGCTAATTCAAAAGCCTAGTAGCTGTCTTGATCAAGACATTTTGTAGCCATGGACGTCTAGAAGTAGTTCAGTAAGCCCTGCTAACGTTACGCTAAAAGTTGGCTAATGGGCAGCTTGACAAGAACAACTGAAGACTTTTATTAGACATTCCCTAAAATTTTTGCGGCAGCTATTACAGTAAGACGACGTTTGCCCACAGTTACAATTTATTTTAAGCGAAGCATGGACATCAGAAAAATAAGTTTGTATTGTCAGATAGAGTGATGCACAGGTAGTTTTTCCAGATGTGAACCATGGGAATAGTGTAGTACAGCCTCATTGGTCAATTAGTGCTTTTTAATTAGACCAATCAATTAATTGCCACCTGTCAGAATTATTTTGCAAATAAAACAAGATCTGTATTGCATGCTGATATCATTCCAATGTTCACCCATTGACCTAAACAAGAACATCTCTGCATGAAACACGTCATTATTGACAAAACTTTGCCCTGCTGGGTCTCCACCAAATTGAAATGGTTTCTAGCAAAGAAAAATTTTGTCAATGATGCTGCAGTTCAGGCAAAAATTACATCCTGGTTTCAGCTACAGGGGGCACAATAGCCTTACACCTGTATACAAAACAGAACACTGTGCTGCAATGAGTTAAGAAATAAAGGATAGTACACATCTGGAAAAACACTCTGCGAACCACTCTAACTAGCAATATAAATATATTTTTTCTGATGTCCATGGTTCATTTAAAAGTAAATTGTAACTTACTTTGTGGGTGCCTCTTGTAAGTAACGCCACATGCTTGCACAGCATCACGCAGAAATAATGGCCCGTTCTTCGGCATACCATCCATTAGTGAATTCCTTGTACATTGCATGTTACCATAACTGAAAGATAAATCATAATATGCTGTTATTTTTTTTTCATAAACTGTACGATGAGCTTTTCATGCATAAAAGATGATTGCAAGTGAAAATGCAGCAAGACATCAACTTCACACCATGTCACATACTCATACTTTATTACCTAATAAATTAGAAAAGATGCAGAAAGTGCAATTAACAAGAGTGACAAATAGCAGCAAAGGTGATCATGGATAAATCTTGAAGATGATTGCCGCCGCTGCCAGAGCAGGCCAGCCTTCGTAGGAGAGCACTTGCTGCCCACAAAAGCTTGCTGTCACAGGCCACGCGTGACGGTTCTTGTAGACATAGGCAAGCAATACCTGCACAGAAGAGGAAAAAAAAGGCGAGGGAGGAAATGGGAATATTGAAATTGAAACTTCAATTAGCAATATGTGCTAAGTAAGAAGCTTGGCTCACATTATAAATAATTTTAAGCACTCCTTTGTCTTAAATTACGGGTATCTTAAGGCATGTATGCGATGATGTTTAATATGACTAGTATATTTCCTATAATAAGAAGCCAACAAACACTGACACCAGGGACAACATAGGGGAAATTACTTGTGCTTAATAAATGAAATAAAAAAACGATAAATTAATGGAACTTAAAGTGGATGAAAAAACACCTTGCCGCAGGTGGGAACCGAACCCACAACCTTCGCATTTTGCGTGCTATGCTCTACCAATTGAGCTACAGCGGCGTCGTTTTCCCCTCCACTTTCTTGGGTATTTATGTGTCCTTGTAGAAGCCAGGGAGTGTTAGCTAGCGCCACAACTCGGAGACCTTGATCCTGGCAATTCATATAGTCATTAAGTTGCATAGCAGAGTCAAAGTCAGCCTTTAAATTTTTCTATGGTGTTTTGTGGCTAAAAAGCCACTTATCAACCTGTCAAACAAGTCTGAGAAGCTCCCTGCAAAATATAATCAGTTTAAAACAGTAATTCACTCTGCAGGTAAATGATGTACTAACTTAATTAAAAAGTTAAATAGCGTTTCATATTGTTGAACTAAAAGCAAGTTTGGCATTTTTCACTGCCTAGCTGTTGCCTTTCTTTCAAACTTAAACATGACACAGTACAGAGTAAGCAGGTAGCATGCAGAGGAGGACTGGTGATAAAGTAGTGTTCCAAAGCAACACTCCTAGCAAGATCAATCACTTTTGTTTATATATTTTCATGTGACCCTAATTGGCTTAGGGCAATACCTCACACAAATGATGCAACACCTTGGATGACGCGTCATACAAAATTGAAAGTATCTCATGATGTGATCAAACGATAACATTGCCCACTGTCTTGGAAGTGTTAACATGCTGTTTGCGCGAGGAAGTGGCAAATTCATCAGTGCATCTATAGCCTCAGGCAATTCTGAGCATCTATGTTGACTTGCAATTGAGAAGCCACTGCACACAAAAAGGTGTATTCAAGTAATGGTCCATGCTGAATAATTGCCCACCTAGTGCAAAGACAAATGTGGCAGGCTAATGGGCCAGGGCAAATAGATTGCTAAATTCTGATAATACCTCCAAAGATATTATTGAAATAGGTGATAAAAAACAGCGCAGGTAAAATTGCAGTTATGACAAAATTTTAAAACCACCTCTGCAAATTGCTGGAACCCTCAGCATCATACCTGTTCTACACGCACATATGTTGCAGCGCCATCTATATCTCAGACGCAGGCGCCTCCACACATCACTTTGTGATCTCCTCACCATAAGGTTAAAAACAGTCTGGCACAAGCTACCTGATGTGATTCATTTTGCAAGTGCCAGCCAAGTGCTGATGGTGGTAGAGCGAAATTGAAGTTTGTCCTTGTATGGAAGCCTCGGCCCATGTTTTATCAATTCTAGCGGAAAAGCACACCTTTTACAGCATACATAAATCTTAAATTAGACTGCTTGCTGATGCTGTACAGTAAATTCATGTAAAGAAACTAAATCACACAGAAAACAGTTAGAATACCACACTAATCAAATACTGGCTTGAATAGATTTGTGCATTAGGGAAGCAAGGTGTTGTGTACACTGTTGTAGCAAATTTTCACTCATGTATGGAATACTTGTATGACACAGCAGAGTTAATTCTTTAGTTCTTACATAGCAATCACTACCTACAGGGGCATTTTGTAAGGCTTAGGGAAACTAATTACTAGTAGAACTGTGTATGTACACTGGCACTGAGAAATTGGTTATAATAGTGGCAGCTTATAATGGACCAGTGCAAAAAAATGCCCGTTTGTGAGACACCAACTAGCCATTTTACCGTGAAGCGCTCCCTGGCCTTAACCCATATAAAAAGCACTGGGAGGACCAGAGAGGGCAGAGTACATTGGCTTACACTGATCATGACGAGGTCCCGTCATCCAGCTAGCGCCAAGGTACAAGGGGGATGTCCAGCCGTCTATAGAGTGAAAGGAACAAAATAAGATAGCATCAAGTCAGTTGAAAGGCAGATTAGCAATTACAAATAAGGTGACCCAGTCACAGTCATTCATTATTAAATGCCAAGCTGTCATGATTTCACTCCCAGATGAAGCTCCTACTAGGTTAAAGGTTTTGCTGCTTATTTAGAACAAAACACAAGTGAAATTTGTACATCAGCAGACGATTTAATTCGGAATTGTATAGATGAAGTAAACATTGCAGTTATATTTTTTGTTTTGCTATAAAGTGGGAACGCTACAAACTGCATAGTCACTGACACACACGCGCGCACACGCAAGAACAAAAGGACACAAAATAGGGCGAGTTCAGTCTAGTTCAGCATTACAGCCAGCGCGTCGTCTTCGAATGCACTCCCTTCGGTTGGTTCGTGCTACGTCAACCACAAAGACTAACAAGCAGGGCAAAGTTCTGACTGGTGTTGCGGAAGTCGTGGAGCGCGGTAGTGCTGAACGGCTGAACACAAGCAGAACCCTCGTATAGAAGTAATGACGAAAACTCGCAGGGCAGAAGAGCCCTTATATCAGGGATTGTCGCGGGTAACACCTAAAAATATTCACATTGTTGACGAAAAACGAAGTGCAATGTATTTCACTTACCGGAAAAAGTGTTATCCGAACGTGCGACGTACAAAGACGCACCGAGACACGAAGGCTGCGAACGCAGATCCCGCCATTGCGGTAGTAAGCCGTCGGCGAAAACACGCAATACAGCCGATGTCACGAAGCACTGATGCAAAACACACGGCAAACAGCATTAGCACTGCTAAATGACTCCAGTCAATATCCAGTATAAATGTACAGAACGGCTTAGAATGACGCACAACGGGATAACGAACCATAGAGTTACTATACTGACTCTAGAGAGGACAAGCTACCCATAGGGCCCATGCATTGAAATCGGGAACCGCAAGAGCGCCGCCATGTTGCTACGCGCCGAGGTTGCCAGCTCCTGAGACGCTTTCTAGACTTGGTGACAAAAGTAAGTTTTAATCCGGCAACAGTAGCAGCGTAGCAGCATGGCGTTTCGCTTGTAGTGTCGTGATGTGTGCGTGCAGCCGTGTGTTTGGGCTTTATAAGTTAGTTCTTTATTCTATGTTGCGGGACGGTGTGGGTGTGGTCCATGTTGGCCGTACAGGTGGCAGTTATGCAAACGAGGGATGATCCTGTTGAAGTTTCCGGCGGTATGCGGTTTTCAGCGGTCACGCCTATTGCAGGAGTGTCACTCGACGAGGTTAGGAGCTCGAAGCTGTGGTCAGATTCCTCGTTGGCGTTCCGTAATTCTCTTCGCACGGGCGCGGTATGTTGCAAAAGCCCCTTTCGCGAGCTATCGTCGCGACGATAGATCGGGTTTTTTTAATTATTATAAGTACTGATCCAGCTGTAGGGCACATGTAACCGACAAACGGAAGTCTCAGGAGAGCACCTGAGATTATAATAAAGCAGGCGGCGAAGGAACTCCAGGGCACCCAAGGGACAGTGGGGGGATCAAAGCTCGAAGCAGAATGGTACGTAGGTTGGGGCCGCCGAGGCAGGTGTGTGCGAGGGAGTGTTCGCACGGACAGCTCCCCTGGCACGCGCAGCAGTGCCTCGCCAGGTCGAGACACTTTAAAGGCACCTGCGCCCATTATCTTTCTTTTGCCTCGGTGCAGTGAGCACGATTAACGAGAATAATATGGAGGGCATCCGGTGCAGTCGCGAATGCGTCATGGCAAATGTAGCTCACGTCGCCTGGCGTGTGTAGTAATATCAGAGTTGGTTGTATGAACTTTGTGCATAATGCGCTTTGTTACGGTACCTTAACGGAATGGGTCTAGAGGACGGTGTTGGTACATTTTTTCGTACCACCCTAATCCTATACCCCCACTACAAACACACACACATACCCCCCCCCCCTTTTTTTTTGTGTGTATACATACAATTCCTTGCCATCACGGATCATAGCCTCCTTTATTTTTGAAAAATAGAGGAGGCTATGGACGGATTGACCAGTTCAAGTTGTGAACTTGTCAGTAACTGTCATAGGAATCACTGTAATAAACACAATTCCACCATCAGATTGTTTACTTTCATTTTTTGTTGTAACACTGAGGACTACATAGAACTTTATTCTGTATATGTGAGAGAAGTATGTGGATTTCACGAGCTTAAGCCAATGTGCGATACACAGACAAAGCAGCTGCTACAACATGAACTGCATTGAGGGCCACACAACACATACTTAATTAAAGGTGCAAAATATAGGGGGAAGCTTCAAAATATGCTCTGTAGCACTGCAAAGTATAACATATATTGTATGTGTACAATAAATGTTAAAAAAACAATGTATCAATGTCCCATTTGCCTTCAAGTTTATTATCAAGTTCAAATTTACTTAAGTTTATTATGAGCATATGTACAACAGGAATCTACTGACACACCCGCAGTCAAGGTGGCTGTTCGAGGTATGCTGGCTGCCTCAGTGTAAGAAAAGGAAATTGGGTGAATGTCGACACCAGTGCCACTGCTTCTTGCCTCTGATTTGCACGTGCCTCCGCGGCATCTTTGTGCACAAGTGTGCTGGCGTGGCGAGGCGTAGGAGTCACCCGAGAGAAAGAGTATTGTTTACATGGAGAAGTGGCTGTTCACATTGCCTGTCGCTTTCCCTCGAATGTTTCCTTGGCGACTAGGATGACACACCCGCAGTCAAGGCGGCTGTTCGAGGTGTGCTGGCTGCCTAAACGAAAGAAAAAGAAAGAAATTAGATGAATGTCGATACCAGTGCTATTGCTTCTTGCCTCTTACCTGCATTTGCCTCCACGGTCTCTTGGCTTGCGGAGTCTGTATGAGGGAGCTGCTGTGGCTAGGCGTAGGCATTGTCTAAGCAAAAAGAAAAGGCCCTTCAAATGGAGAATTGTGGAAATAAATGCAGTTGTTATGTCTGCTTCTTGCACTCTTCTTGCCTAAATGTTTTCAAACATAGTGTTCAGTACACACCATCACTTTGACTGCTTCTGCTTTTCACCTGCAGGTGTTCCTGCGAGATCCTTAGTATGGCTGCGTGCAGCATTGTAACACTTGGTGGAGGCATTTGAAGTGGTAGCCAAAAATATAAAGAATCATCCTTGTCTGCATGAATGCTTTCAATTTCTAAATGCAGTGGTAACTATCACTATTAGTGCAAGGCCCCCCGCATCTATGTGGCAAGTGCCATAGCTCGAAACTGAATTTTTCCTTTAGTGTTTCAGAAGGCGTCTGATATGTCCACACTAGATGTGATGTGTTTGTTTTTATTTATTCCAGTGTGGAGAGAGCATCATTAAATTGTTTTTTATTTTTGCGTGTCTTGTTTTTTGGTTTATTTCTGAATTTATCAAGCAGCAGTCTCACGATGCTAAAGTGACTTATGTAATGGCAAGCAGCTTTTGTTTTGCAGAAAAACAACGCATTTCCTGATCCATTGTTTGACATCCCCTCACTCGCATAATTTTGCAGAGTATTCTACCTATATTGACTTGCTTGACCTCCGCTAAAGAGTCTCGCATTTTCAAATACGACTTTCCTTAAAATCATTCGACACTTCTCATAATTTCTGTACCTTGGGCTTCTGATACTCTGCATTCACCATTTTTGCTTGTCTCTGACTAGAAATGTCTTCTTTAATTTAGAGCTTAAATTTTACCTTTGGAACACACGGAAGGGCTTGCCATTGCATATCTGCATAGAAGGGAAACATGTTTCATTAAACATTTGCAAAATCCAATTGAAGATTGATGAATGCAGCTTGCAGTGTGATATGACTGAATGAGCCATAAAAGTAACTCATCTCACTTGGTAAATTAAAGCACATATTAGTGTGATGTACAATATACGTTACACTAACTTGGTGGATTCTCTAGCTTATGCAGCAAAATAATCGGTGCGCGACAAAAAAAATTATTTTTGCATACCCCTTGTACACACTGATTTAAGGAAAAGGAGCTGGAGCTGTCCACATGATCTACTTATTTTACCTGCGAGTATGGTCAACAAAAATGTGTCCCAGCTGCTTAGTGGTATTTGAGATTATGTCAGTATTGCATATGCGCCTGTTGTCTAAAATAATTGAATTTTGAAAATGCTCGCAGGGATCTGATGTGCATATCTGCAGTTTATGGATACATGTAAAAGACTCAGCATCAAGTGCAAGTGAACGGTCCCACAGGCCCGGAGTCGATCATGCAAATAGATTAGTTGCACAAATTTGTGACCAGAAAAGATATTCCACATGAAATGACATGCAAGGAAGTGTTGAAAATATTGCACAGTTAATAAAACGCCTACGCTATTAATATGTGGGTTGATGCACTCGTTATGCAAAACGGAGGTGAGGCGTGCAGACAGGACACAAGAGTAGAGTATTTACAAGCAAACAACACGAGCGCCGCCCACTTCTCTACTCTTGTGTCCTGTCTACACGCCTCACCTCTGTTTTGCATAATGAATCATTACCAACTAGCTCATCTTTCTGTCGTTCTAAGTCTCGATGCACTCGATTTCGTCCGCATTAGGCACTCGCCTCTTGATTACTTCGTCGCACAGAAATACTCGGCATCAGGCTGTTTTTCTGCTGTGGACTTTGTAGAAGCATGATTGTTCAAAGTGCAACAATTAAACAGATTCTTTGAGTTGCTTGTGGCTTCGCCAGTACAATTCCGGTGCGCTGGTCCGCCTGTCCCGCAATTTCCTACAGAAGGGAAACCTGCAAATAAGAACACCGCTCCGCATGTAGAAAAATGCTCTACTGTGACGCTTCTCAAACGATTGTGATGCACCACAAGAGCTGCCTACTCGCGTGATATTCTCAATAAGGAGATACATTCGTTTACTTACACGTGAAGGTATATGCCAGAGCACTTCGGGGCTTCGGTGGTACATAAGGCACGAGTGGGCCATAGCGTCCGATGTCGACGCGCGATCGCATGTCAAACCTAAACTGTACGAAACTACTACGCGTCCAAAAAACAGATAAGAAACCGAAATTCGCGTCATCCTTTATTGCATGAATGCGTACATCGTGATTTACATAAGTCACGGACTTACCGATTGCTTTCTGTAAACTTAATATTAGTGCACCACCTTCATAAAGCCATCAGGTATGCGTTTTTAGATGACAAAGCATAAGGTGACCTGTACTTATTTTAAGCTATTTCAATAGTAATTGCGCTGGCCACATTGACCAGTAGCAACAGGGCGGCGCCCTAGAGGTTCCCACTTTTCCGGCCCAGCTTTTCCTCTAGAGTTGTTTTACTAACTCTATGTAACGAACCCACGACCGAGACATTGCGGGTGGCAGTGGCCGTTTTTTCAAACTTCCTGCCTCAGTGTTTCCAGCACAGAATGAGATGTCCGACAAATTTGGATCGTGCCACCTAAGTGATCGCAGCGCGGTGGCTCTGACACCGCTGTGCAACGCCGGCGTTTCGCTCCTGCTGCTGCCAATACCTGCTGCGCGAGCATAGAATGGTTTCCAGGCGTCGTGTGCGCGCCCCCGTATGGAAAACAATAGCACGCCCTTGATTGTTGAAGTTCTGGTGTGAAATTATTTAATATTAAAGCTAATTAGCTTATGTTGCTTCCAACGAGTTCGATGTGTCTGTGGCGTCTTTTAACACGTCGTCTGGCATTTTATGCACTTTTAGACAAAAAGATCTAGAAAAGTTCTTGAGTTAGACATTCTGAATGTGTTTACCAAAACAGACTCTAGTGACACCAGTAGTGGATTTTGCCGCAGATAGAATATATACTAGCATATTCCAACTGCTGAGGTTATGTTTAGAAGAAATTCTATTTTCTGTCTTATAATAGACCAAGACGTCTATAGCCGTTTGTAGCCGTTTCAAGAAGTTTTTAAGAGGTTCTGTGTTTCGTGGGATGTACCCCGAGGCATACCCCCTCTCTGCAAAGCGTGCGAGGTCCGCGCTGACCTCGATCATATTATCTGGCAATGCCCCAAAGCCTCACCCACCAGCACCTCCCGCACTAACACACGCATCATAACTACGGCCGAGCAGTGGGAGACATTGCTGCTCAGCTTGGACCCAGAGGAGCAGCTCTGGGCCGTCCGGATGGCCAAAGACGCCGCCAGAAAGCAAGGACTGGCCGCCGTCTGAGGAAGGGGGGGATTGGGGGTTAATCTCCCGACCCACGCCACCCCTGAACCCCATCAAGGACATAATAAAGTTTTATCTCTCTCTCTCTCTCTCTCTCGATAAAGATAACCGACGCACGCGGCCACTCACGAACAAATGACTACCATTCGCGGCCACACTGAGTAAACCAGCGCATTTGAAAAGATATTGCTCGTCCGGAGCGGTAAAGCGAGCCACATAAAGGCACAAAGAGAGTAACGGCAATACAGTCACGTGGAATGCTAATAGCCAATTCATCAATTTCACTTTCGTACTCAAGTCCTGCAACTAGCAAAATGGTCGAGCTTGAAGTCCGCTGCGTTATGAACACAGATAAAAGCAACACTGCAAAGCAGCTGATAACAAGCGAGGGAGTAAGTGTCAGTTTGCCGAGTGCACCAAGACACAGCTGTCGTGCCGAACGCTCGTCGTCGGTTGACGATGAACTCTCCCACCATAGAGTTTCATATTAGGCCCCGTCACCAGTAGTAAGTACGAATGCATGACGCACTAGAAACACATAATGGAATGAGCACGTACTACTAGGCTTGACAGAATGTCATCCTGAACTACGCACGACATGTTATAATTGCACACATACCTTAATGGCGGAGCAGTCATACAGGTATGCGCGACATGGAGGTTCCTTCCTTCATAATACGCGAGCACGCACTGGCACGTGGTACAGGATTAGATTAGCTCAGTGACTCTTCAGCTCATTTAGCCATATGAATGGCAGATGTCACGACACTCTTCGCATTAGGTGCTAGCGACAACCACTTGGCGCCGACCACAACTCATCTTCGCCGTGGCTTCAGAGATTGCGCGGCGCGGCTCATCCTGGAGAACCTTTCACGGAATGTAGCTAATTTGAGCAACCATGGCACCAATCCCACAACTGCGTGTGTGTTGTCATTCTACATGGCGTTTTCTGAACTGAACCAAATGGTTAAATTGTCCCTGGCACAGGTAGCACATTCCTAACCCTTGTACTAAAATACTCGTTGAGGCGGCGTAATGTCCTTACGAAAAATGAAAATGCTTAATTGAATAATTGACATAATTATGCTAATTAACTGTGTATCAATTACTTTACTGCACATATTTCAATCTACGTATTGTAGATAGTGAGTACGCAAAGCATATCGACTTGGAACGAATTCTGAGGATGGCACTAGTTTCAACATAGACGCTGTAAAACTTGCGGTAACAATGCACTGAAGCACAAACTACTTTAAACGGAAATGTATTTCGTTGGACACTATAAAACTTGTCTCCAATTACCTGGAAGATTTAGAATGTGCTACCTGCCACAAGCAATTATTATAAACCTTGTGCAGCTAAAAATAAAGCATCGTGTATATCGGAACACATAATCCGCTTTGCAACAAAACTATGACATCGGGTCAACATAATTTTATTTCTTTTATTTATTCAGAATACCCTTAAAGGCCCTCTCGCAGGAGGGCCTTTAAGCTTTGCTTCTTATGATATGACTAACAAAAATCGGGCACTTCGGTTAACCCCCTTTCTTCTCGTTTATTACATAATGAGGGTCTCGAATCCGGCAACATTGATGCCTTCAGGTAGCATGTGTAGGTTTATTGACCAGTTGCCTTTACCCAAAAAGATCACGTTCTCGTGATGCGGCAGAAAGAACGTTCCACGTCCGCCGCGAAGGTGTGTGAGTGGTGGCGCTGGCAAACACTCCCAGGGTTCTGCTAGGAAACATAAATACCCAAGAAAGTGGATTGGGAAACGGCGCCGCGGTAGCTCAATTGGAACCCACGAAACACAGAACCTCTTAAAAACCTCTTGAAACAGCTACAAACGGCTATAGACGTCTTGACCTATGATAAGACTGAAAATATAATTTCTTCTAAACATAACCTTATCACTTGGAATATGCTAGTATATATTCTATTTGCGGTAAAACCCACTACTGGTATCGCTAGAGTCTATTTTGGTAACCACATTCAGAACGTCTAACTCAAAAACATTTTTAGATCTTTTTGTCTAAAAGTGCATAAAATGCCAAACGACGTTAACGAATAAAAGACGCCACAGACAAATCGAACTCATTACAAGCAACATAATAAGTTGGCTTTAAAGTTAAATAATTTCACACCAGAACTTCAACAATCAAGGGCGTGTTATTGTTTTCCATACGGGGCGCGCACACGACGCCTGGAAACCATTCTTCTATGCTCGCGCAGCAGGTATTGGCAGCAGCAGGAGCGAAACGCCGGTCTTGCAGTGACCATAGTGGTGTCACCGCGCTGCGATCACTTCAGCAGCAGTCAAGTAGGCACGCTCCAAATTTGTCAGGCTTCTCATTCCGTGCTGGAAACACTGGGTGGCAGGAAGATTGAAAAAACGGCCACTGTCACCCGCAATATCTCAGTCGTGTGTTCATTATGCCAGTCGTGCGTCATTCTAAAATCCGTTCTGTACATTTATACTGGATACTAACTGAAGTCATTTAGCTGTCCTGATGCTGTTTGCGGTGTGTTTTGCATCAGTGCTTCGTGACATCGGCTGTATTGCGTGTTTTCGCCGACGGCTTACTACCACAATGGTGGGATCTGCGTTCGCCGCCTTCGTGTGTCGGTGCGTCTTTGTAGTCGCACGTTCAGATAACACTTTTTTCCGGTAAGCGAAATGCACTGCACTTCGTTTTTCGTCAACAATGTGCATATTTTTAGGTGTTGCCTGCGACAATTCTTGATGGATGGGCTCTTCTGCCCTGTGGGTTTTCGTCATCTTTACTTTTATACGAGGGTTCTGCTTAAGAGGCGGCGCAGGATCTCCAGGGCACCCAAGGGGTAGCGGGGTATCAAAGGTGGAAGCCGGGCGGCCCGTGGGTTGGGGCCGCGGAGGCCGAAGCGTGCCAGGGGGTGTTCGCATAAAAAAATTGGCTGTCCGTGCGATAGCGATACACCCCTGGCACGCGCAGTCCGTGTTCTAGCATTGATGTCCCCGTTGCCTCTTTGGTGTCCTGGAGACGCCGCCAATAATGCGAAATAATTACACGTTGTTACAGCTGGTATAAAACACGACGGAATCAATATAATTACTTCCAGCCGCCAACTTGTGACGCCAAGTTCAGCACCACCGCGCTTTACGATTTCCGCAACACCAGTCAGAACTTTTCCCTGCTTGTTAGCCTTTGTGGTTAACGTAAGACGAACCAACCGAAGGGAGTGCATTCGAAGACGACACGCTGGCTGTAATCCTGAACCAGACTGAACTCGCCCTATTTTGTGTCCTTTTGTTCTTGCGTGTGCGCGCGTGTGTGTCAGTGACTATGCAGCTTGTAGCGTTCTCCCTTTATAGCAAAACAAAAATATAACTGCAATGTTTACTTCATATATACAATTCCAAATGCAATGGTCCGCTGATGTACAAATTTCACTTGTGTTTTGTTCTAAATAAGCAGCAAAGCTTTTAGCCTAGTAGGTGCTTCATCTGGAGTGCAATCACGACTGCTTGGCATTTGTTAATGAATGACTATGATTGGGTCACCTCATTTGTGATTGCAAATCTGTCTTTCAACTGACTTGACGCTCTCTTATTTTGTTCCTTTCACTCCTTAGACGGTTGGACATCCTTCCTGTACCTTGGCGCTAGCTGGATGATGGGACCACATCATGATCAGTGTAAGCCAATGTACTGTACCCTCTCTGGTCCTCCCAGTGCTTTGCGTATGAGTTAAGGCCAGGGAGCGCTTCGTGGTAAAAAAGCTAGTTGGTATCTCACAAACGGGCATTTTTTGCACTGGTCCCTTATAAGCTGCCATTTATAACCAATATGTCAGTGCCAGTGTACATACACAGTTCTACTATTAATTAGTTTCCATAAGCGTTACAAAATTTAACTGTAGGCAGTCAGTGCTATGTAAGAACTCACAAATGAACTCTGTGGTGTAATACAAGTATTCCATACCATGAGTAAAAATTTGCTACAACAGTGTACATTACACCTTCCTTCCCTAATGCACAATTGTATTCAAGCCAGTATGTGATTAACTGTGTATTCTAAATGTTTTCTGTGTGATTTAGTTTCTTTACAGGAATTTACTGTACAGCATGAGCAAGCAGTCTAAGTTAAGATATATGTGTGCTGCAAAAGGTATACTTTGCTGCTACAATAGATAAAACATGCGCCGATGCTTCCATACAAGGACGAACTTCAATTTTGCTCTACCACCGTCAGCACTTGGCTGGCGCTTGCAAAATGAATCACATCAGGTAGCTTGTGCCAGACTGCTTTTTAACCTTATTATGAGGAGATCACACAGTGATCTGTGGAGGCGCCTGCGCCTGAGATAGAGATTGCGCTGCAATATATGTGCGTGTAGAAGAGGCATGATGCTGAGGGTTCCAGCAGTCTACGGAGGTGCTTTTAAAATTTTGTCATAACTATAATTTTACCTGTGCTGTTTTTTGTCATCTATTTCAATAATATCATTGGAGGTGTTATCAGAATTCAGCAATTTATTTGCCCTGGCCCATTAGCCTGCCACATTTGGCATTTCACTAGGTGGGCAATTATTCAACACGGACCATTACTTGATTACACCTTTTTGAGTGCAGTGGCTTCTCAATTGCGAGTCAACGTAGATGCTCAGAATTACCAGTCTATAGATGCACTGATGAATTTGCTAGCTATATTAATCACTTTGCACTTTCTCGCGCAAACAGCATGTTAACACTTCCAAGACAGTGGGCAATGTTATCGTTTGATCACATCATAAGATACTTTCAATTTTGTGTGACGCATCATGTATCATCTAAGATGATGCGCCATTTGTGTGAGGTATTGCCCTAAGCCAGTTAGGGTCACATGAAAATATATCAACAACAGTGATTGATCCAGCTAGGAGTGTTGCTTAGGAACACTACTTTATCACCAGTCCTCCTCTGCATGCTACCTGCTTACTCTGTACTGTGTCATGTCTAAGTTGGAAAAAAAGGCAACAGCTAGGTAGTGCGAAAAGCGAAAGTTTCTTTTAATTTAGCAATATAAAACGCTATTTCACTTTTTATTTAGTTACTACATCATTTACCTGGAGAGTGTATTACCGTTTTAAACTGATTATATTTTGCAGGAAGCTTCTCAGACTTGTTTGCCAAGTTGATAAGTGTCTTTTTAGCCACAAAACACCATATATAAAGTTCAAGGCTGATTTTGTCTGACTCTGCTCTGCAATTTAATAACTATATGCCAGGAAATATATTAGTAATTTTAAACATCATCACATACATACCTTAAGATACCCGTAATTTATGAGAAAGGAGTGCGTAAATTTATTTTTAATGTGAGCCAAACTTACTCAGCGCATATATTGCTAATTGAAGTTCCAATTTGAACATTCCCATTTCCTCCCTCGCCTTTTTTCCCTCTTCTGTGCAGGTATTGCTTGCCTATGTCTACAAGAACCTTCACGCGTGGCCTGCAACAGCACGCTTTTGTGGCCCGCCAGCGTTCTCCTATGAAGCCTGGCCTACTCTGGCAGCAGCGACAATCATCTTCAATATTCATTCATGATCACCTTTGCTGCTATTTGTCACTCTTGTTAATTACACTTTCTGCATGTTTTCTAATTTATTAGGTAATAAAGTATGACTATGCGACATGGCGTGAAGTAGATGTGTTGCTGCATTTTCGCTTGCGATCATGTTTTAGGCATGAAAAACTCATTGTACAGTGTATGGAAGAAAAATAATAGCATATTATGATTTATCTTTCAGTTCCGGTAACATGCAACGTGCAAGGAATTCACTAGTGGATGGTATGCCGAAGAATTAGCAATTATTTCTACGTGATGCTGTGCAAGCATGTGGCGCTACCTTACAAGGGGCACCCACAAAGTAAATTACAATTTACTTTTAAATGAGGCATGGACATCAGAAAAAAAATATATAGATGTTTCCCTGCTAGAGCCTATTTCAATTTGGTGGAGACCTAGCAGGGCGAAGTTTTATCAATAATGACGTGTGTGATGCAGAGATGTTCTTGTTCAGGTAAATGGGCGAACATTGGCATGATATCAGCATACAATACAGATTTTGTTTTATTTGCAAAATAATTCTGACAGGCGGCATTCAATTGATTGGTCTAAGTAAAAAGCACTAATTAACCAATGAGGCTGTACTACACTATTTCCATGGTTCACATCTGGAAAAAATACCTGTACATCACTCTATCAGACAATATAAACTTTTTTTTTCTGATGTCCGTGCCTCATATAAAATAAATTGTAACTGTGGGCAAACCTCGTGTTACTGTGCAGCTGCCGCAAAAATTTGAGTGTCTAAAAAAAGTCTTCAGTTCTTGTGAAGCTGTCCATTAGCCAACCTTTAGCATAACGTTAGCAGGGCTTACTGCAGTACTTCTAGACGTCCATGGCTACAAAATGTCTTGATCAAGACAGCTACTACACTTTTGAATTATCCGTTCAAGACATCAAATAGCTGCTTTCGGGTTTCGTGGGTACAGCATCGCATGCTAAATGCGAAGGTTGTGTGATCGTTCCCCCCCTGTGGCAAGTTGCTTTTTTCATCCACTTTCATTTCTATTAATTTATCGTTTCTTTGTTTCATTTATTAAGCACAAGTAATTTCCTGTATGTTATCCTTGGTGTCAGTGTTTGTTGGCTTAGTCTAATTTAATGTGTTGTCAATTTTGTGGCCTTGCCTATATTTCGGTGGAGCTATGGTGGGTTTGGATATGATGTTCAGTTTGTGCAAGTTATAGTACAAGCATATACCACCAGTGGGGTTGAGCATTGTAAAAATAAAGTACACTGCGTTGCCTCTTTAAGCATGCTAGCATTTGTGCGATAAATAATTTTTTTTGCTCAAGGGCTTTTGCTTTATATGGTGACCTAGCGTCAAAGTAAAGGTCTAGAATTATTCTACAATGTGAAGTTCACTTTTCAACAGTAATGAAGATTATTAAAAAAATTTACATCACCCAGAAGGTTACACTTGGTATAGTAGGCAGAGAGACTGTGCTCGCACATTTATTGGTGTGCAAGGGGAGGCCTGACTTTGATGCCAGGAGCGACTAAAACCAGGAACTCGCATGCCAACTTCACTGCTTTTTCTAAGTGCATCTATACAGTGGAAACATGTCATGCCTGCCTGGTACAGTGCTATACGCCTCGTGCACCGCCTACATGGATGGATGGATGGATGGAAGGTAGGAGCGTCCCCTTTGAAACGGGGTGATGACAGTTGCCACCATGCTCAGCTTTTTATTTTGCCTTTTATTTTTATTTACCTGTGCTCTGTGTTAATAAAATTCTCGATTTTATTTAAATACGTCTTCCTACCCTTTTAACCTCATGTCACCTCTCTGCTTTTGAGCCACCAATCCTCCAATCGCCTTTTGCTAATTTCCACCGCATATTTATTTACATGACTATTATTATCGCTGAACTCTAGGGCCTCAAGAAGCGTGAATGTGGCCGCATCGACATCGGGATAGATACCATCACATTTTAGTATGAGGTGTTCTATTGTTTCTACAGATTTAGCACACACAGTACATGTGTCTTCTTCGTTAAATTTCTTTTTATAGCTCCGCGTTCTAAGACATCCTCACCTAGCTTTAAAGAGAAAGGCACTGCCTCTTGAGTTATCATAAAACGCTTCCTTCCTGATCTGTTGTTTCCAGTCTCGATATAGTTCAACACTATGCTTCTTTCCCATTGAATTTATCCAATTTTTACCTTCCGCGTTTTTAACCAGTCGTTTAATGCTCCGTCTTTCTTCGTCCTCATGTCAGGCATACTTACTGGTTAGCTTCCTAGTTCTTTTCCGCCATTGTTAGTCAACGCTCTTTCTGTATAGGTATTTAAATACCTTAGCTGCCCACCTGTTATCGTCCAATTTCCTCAGGCGTTTTTCATATAGGATTTTACTCTGAGCTTCCCGTGTTTCGAACGATGCCCAGCCCATATCACCTTGTACTGCTTCGTTTGCGGTTTTCCCGTGGGCACCTAGTGCTAATCTTCCCACAGCTCTCTGATTTACTTCTAGTCTCGACTGAACCTCTGCCCTTAAACACAGGACCGCATTCCCAAAAGTAAGCCCCGGCACCATTACTCCCTTCCAAATACCTCTCAGTACCTCATACCTGTTGTACTCCCACAATGCCCTATGTTTCATTATCCCGGCATCTCTTCGCCCTTTTGCTATGAGAGACTGTTCTTGCTTTTCCGTGTACATCTGCCCTTTGTTTATCCATACCCCAAGATATTTGTATTCGGTCACTCGGGGTATTTCATGGCCTTGTATTGCAAGCTTCTGATCAGTTGTATCGTTGAAAAACATCCCACCGGACTAAGCTGCACTAAAACTGAAACCTAAACTGTCTCCTTCGTCTCCACAGTAATTAACCAGAGTTTGCAAATCTCCCTGGCTATCTGCAATATCGTCCGCATACATTAAACCCGGTAGTCGTTGCTCAGCAACCTTTCCACCTAATCTGTACGACAGATTATACCCTAGATTGCTTCGTTGTAACCTTCTTTCCATACTTGTCATATAAAGCATGAACAGCAGCTGTGATAGAGGACAACCTTGCCTTAATCCTTTGTGTACCTCGACAGTTGTCGTACTCTTAATTTCTTCCCATGTTATTTCAACATTATTTTCTCGATATATTTCCTGTAGAAAATCAATTACCTCATAGCCGATACCTTCATCTTTTAAATGTTCCACAGGAGTTCCCTGTTAACGTTGTCGTATGCACCGCTTATGTCCAGGAAGGCTAAATACAGAGGTCTATTTTCCGCCTTAGCTATTTCTATGCACTGGGTAAGCACGAACAGGCTATCATTCAAGCGCCTACCACTTCTGAACCCGTTCTGAAGTTCTCTGAGTATTCTATTACTTTCTACCCATGACTGCACTTTTAATTTCACCGCCTGCATCGCCAGCCTACATATACCTGATGTTATCGTAATTGGTCGGAAGGATTTTATGTTCTTATCACCTTTCCTTTTATAAATCAAATTTATTTTACTCTGTTTCCAGCTGTGCGGAATTTGCTTATTTGGTATGACTGCCTCCAATGCTTTTATCAGCGTTTCCTTGCTTCTTAGGCCAAGTTCATTAATTAACTTGATAGGAATTTCGTCTATCCCCGCGGACGTGCATTTTCGAACATTTGCTTCCGCCTTTTTCCAGTTAAGATTGGTCAGTTTTAAGCTGTTTTTTGTTATGCTATCCTGTGTTACTCCCTCATTTGGGGCGATTACCCTATCGTCTTTCCTAAATGACTCAGCTATAACTGAACCGATGTAGTTCACAGCGTCATCCCCGTCTAAACAATTTCCTTCGGCATCGTGAATCTGTTCCTGCTTTCTGTGATTAGCTTTACCCAGCCAGCTTATATGGTTCCAGAATTTTCTTGACCTCCCTTTATTAGTTGCATCGCGAACTTCAGCCAGCCAGCGATCAGAGGACTGCTTTATTTTAGCCTGGACGAGCACCTGCACTTGTTGTTTCTTTTGTTTATAAGATTCCAATTTTTGGCCTATTTCCTCTTAAGATAACTGCGCCCTCTTTGCTTCTATGTGTTCCCGAGATGCCAACCGTCGTTGTTCGATGGCCTCTCTAATTTCCTTATTCCACCAACTTCGTGGCTTCCTCTTTCCTCTCCAACGGTTTACTCCTTTTACTTCTTTTATTTTTGTACAGAGTAGTTCTAACTGATTATATTCCCACCTTTCCATGGGATGTTTCTCTATTGCTTCCTCTATGCCAGCCGCTATTTGTTCGTCATTGAATTTTGCGTACTCTTTTTTACTTCCCTGCATTTCTCAAGGAGGATATATATATCCTCCTTGGCATTTCTCTTTTGAGCAAGGCTCCCAACTGTAGACTAATACGCTTATGATCACTTCCGAGGCTGCACTACCCCTCTTCGTCTATTTCCATTATTGCGAGCTTCCTATACAACCCCTGCGACATCAAGCAGTAATCAATGGTCGTTTGTCTGTTAATTACGGTACTCCCCCGTGATTTGTCCCTCACACTTAGTTTCTCTATTTACTATAACTAGCTTGTGTCGCTCACAGAAGTCTAGCATCAACCTCCCATTACAATCTGTGTATCCATACAGATCTTCGATGTGGCCATTCATGTCTCCCAGCAGACAAATATCGGCACCTTCTCCAGACCGCTTTATATCGTCATCGAGACACTTCACTAGATCCTTGTTCTCTTGCCTGCATTTAGCCCCTGCCCCTAAATAAACTACTCCTAGCCACGTCTCTTTACCGGCAATTGTACCTGATACCCAGACATGTTCTTTGCACGTTAACTGTATTCTTTTCCAATTTGTTCCTTGATGTATCAGCATACCTACTCCTCCTCCCTTCCTCTCCGTTGTTGTGCTATTGCTCCCTTCCCAGACGTAGCCTTCAATAAACGGTGGTCTTCTAGATCCCTAAGATGTGTTTCGCATAGCGCGTATAGACCTACTTCTTCGTCCTTTAACTGCTGTTGCATTTCTAACTACTTCGCTCTCTTTCTACCGCCTTGCATGTTTATGCACCTGATCCTGGTGTAAAATTTCTTTTTTGCAGTTTTCTTTCTAGACTTCCTCATGGCCATTTTATTGGTGTCAGCCTCTATTGTTGTACTTTCTGTTGTTTCTACCTAACCCTACGTCCTGAGGCGCAGTGGACCCCCTAAAAAAGCTACGGCCCGACCTGCCAGGCGCCAGCCAATCTCTGCTCCTAGCCTTCCATTAAAGTGGATGCCATCTCGTGTAAAGCCTCCGCCAAAGCCTGCTGTCTGCACTTCTGTTTATGTCTGCCACTTCAAATCCTTTCTCCTGGCTTAGCTTTCTTATCTCACGATTAACAGCCACAACGTCCTTGGCAATTTCTCCGTTCCGTCCTTGCACCTCCGGCACTGTGCATACCACGATCTGGACTTGCTGTGCTACCGCCCTTAAATCGTCAACTCCCTCCGCTAATCTTTCCACTACTTTTTCGGCTTCACCATTCAAGACATCGTTTAGCCCCGCCGCTACCACTACCAAATTGCGCTCTGCAACATTCTCAGAAAGCTCGCTTTTTGTTTCTCTCTGTACTGCGTCCACTGTCCTGCCTGGGAACGTCCCGACTGCTACCCGCTTATCACCCTTCGCACGCTCCATTATAGCTCTTTTGCACCTCCTCGATATTTGAGTCCCCACCGATAAGTACTAGGGCATTCCCTCCCTCCCTCCTAACTTCCAGATTATGCTGCCTCTTATCCTTGGCTATGAGCTCATTCCTTGGGGTTAGCTTGTTCCCCTCCTCTCCTTGCGCTCGTTGGCGCCCCTGTGGCTGCAGCTTAGCCTCACTCGGGGTGTGTTGCGCTGCTTCACTATAACCACGCCGATTCCCCGACGGCGGGCTGACGACCGCTTGCTTTGGCTCCCTGCCTCCCACTTCGCCTGTAGGGTCTACCCTACTGTCTGAGTTTTTGCCACCGCTTTGTTGTCCTGACCCGACATTCTCCGCTGCCCGCGTTTCAAGCGCTTCGAGCCGCCTTTCCAGATCGGCGCTCCTTTCTTTCTCTTCCTCAAGCTCGGCCACAGTCCTTACTAACTGCGCGGCCTGGGCCGCCTCCACTTTGACGGAATTGTCAACTTTCGCCTGCAGTGCTACCCGCTTCTCCTGCTCCTCCCTTAGGTCAGCCTTAAGCTCTTCGAACTTGGCCGCCCAATTCCCTTCCAGTTTTCGGACGGCTTCCCGGACACCCTCGCACGACCCGCACGTGAAGCTAGATCCCTCCGCGTCTGCTAAATTCTGGAATGTAGTCTCGTCGAGGAAGTACCATTGCAGACACTCGTCGCACTGCACTTGCTCGCCGTCCCCCACGGCCTTCACGTTCTTCCATTTCATCGCTAGGCCCTCGTCCCTAAGCCCAACGAGCAAGTTCGCCAAATCACTCAAGCAAAGCCGACTCAACCGTTATCCCAAACAAAAATAGAGAACTATCACTGCGTACCCCATGTAAGAATCCGAAGGGCTAGCTGAAAGAATTAAATAAGCCTATCAAATAGGTCCCTCCTACCCCCTAGGCCTAACGGGGGAGCCGCCAGAACTAGACAAAGCCGGTACGTTTACTACTCTTACCAAGAATTCAAAATTTGCGCCCCTACTCCATGCAAAAGAAAACACTTCAAAACACTAGCTAATAAAGATGAAAGAGCACTTAGCCACGAACGAAGTCGCTGAAGCCTCGAGCAAAGGAGCGTCCGCGAGCAATCCAACCGCAACCGCTAGAGTTACTGTATATGCTACCAAAGGCATATACAGTAACTCTAATAGAGGCGCCACTGAAAGCCACCTAGCGGACGCTTCCAACAGTACACGCGATAGCAGTAGCAGACGACAACCCTTTGCAGCAAGGATGACTGAAGTTCGCGGCTGCGATTTCTCCTTCGTTCGGGTGCCAGGCTGCTTCTTCTGCGGTGACAGCTATAGGGAAGATGCCGACCTCTGTGCGAGCGGGTATGAAAACGATGTTACCGGTGTTTGGGACAACATGGTCCACATACGTGCACTAGGTGTGTCCCGCAGACAAACGCCATGAACCCCATTTACATGACGTGGAGCTCATGTTCACTAGCCGATAAATTTTGTTGAGTGATGCGATCTCTCGATGGTTTTTTTTATGCGAAGCATACTAGCCGCACAACCACGCTCTTCCTTGCTGCGCCGCGCGCGGCCGCGTAGCTACCATATGACGTCATAACAGCTGCAAAAGCGGAGGCTCAACCAAGGAGGTTAAAGAAAAACTGCTACGTTTTTTTGCTACGTGTAGCTACGTTTTTCTTCAACCTCCTTGGGCTCAACTCGTGCGCTCGCTTGCGGCCGCGTAGCTACATAGTCGGGTCTCAGCTCGTGCGCTCGCCTGCATGAGTTGTTTCTTCGTCTAGCCGAACCAAATATAGCCAAGCAACAGCAGTTCACAAGGCTAAACAGTGGTTCAACAACTAAAATAAAGGCTAGTATGCTTCGCATCCTGGGCTTAACCTTAGCTAAGCCACAGCCATTTTTTTATTCTACCCTTGCCGCAATGCTGCTTCTGTACCTGAATTATAAGCACCCGTCGTTAGTGCAGACTTATATCAAACAAATCCGCACGGTGCAATCTCTGCATATGCCGTTGTGATTTTTCTGCCGATGAATACATGTGACATCGCCGAATAAGTGCAGTCGAAGTCGCCTCAAGAACAGTAATTGCCAATTTATTGATGGAAACGCGTACACTAGCCAACGAAGTCACCAAACACACAGGTTAATAAAAGCGCGTGTTAGTGCTGTACTGCCGATGCAATTCTGCTGCATACGCCGATGAACTACCGTTCCCGCTGCAGTTGGTGCAATTTCAAATTCTCTAATGGTGCTGCTTGGAAACGTACAAAGCTAAAGACTGACTAACTTTTCAGTACTTTTTTATATTACTAGAGAAAGGTGCCACATGATATATTTAAAGGCAGAGCAGCGCCAGTCAAAGTAGATGAGCGCTGGCGGCAAGGCCCGGTTTAGTCGTCTGCAGCGCAAGTATAAGAAAGAATTCAGTTGAATACAAAACTCACATGCAAGACGGGATTTGTTGTGAAACAAACAAATCACTCGGCGTGTTAAGTTTACTCAGGCAGCATCGAGGTGTGATGACTTCCCAAACGGGACGCGAACTTTTCAGCGAGAAATGGAACAAAAATACCATATGCAGCAGCTATTAGCCATTCTCGCCCTGAACTACCTATTTTCTAAACACATTTCCAAAAACGCAAACAATATCTAAGATGCCCTCGGGCGAAAAGAATAAAGCTGGTAAAGAAGCACTTCCTTGGTATCATTCCGATAAGACACGTACAGCGTGATTTTACCCTTTACAAACAAGGCAGGGTGAAAACTTCGCAGCTCAAAAGAATCGACAAGAGTTATGCATGGAGCAACTAGTAGCAGTTAAACATGTGCAAAGCCACGCATAAAATAGATGTAAAAACATGAAATGCGCGACAGCTGGTGCGAGGATTTACCGCGCCACACGAAACCAACAATTTCAGTTCTTGCAAACTTCAGTAGCTTTAACATACAACGCAATGCCCTCGTGCAGTCGTGCTGCCTAGCTAGCGCAACGCGGTAATGAAGCGGAAAACGATATAAGTGGCAAACAGCATTCCGAACTTTAGCGAAATGCCTTTAAACCTCATGCTGCACAGCAGACGAACTTCGTTGCTCACGCGTCTAACTATGATCGAGTGGAAAAGAACACCGACGAGACAAAGGAAAGGATGAGAACAAGAAATTTCCCTTCGAAGCGACGATCCGTTTTTGCTACCGTTGCTCCCGCTGATGAGGCTTTGCCGGGAATGATTAGAACCGTATCGCCGGCACGTTTTCACCGGTATTTGAGCCCCCCCCCCCCACCATGCAACAATTCTTCTTCGCTGTCCCTGAAGCTTTGGCCACCCCACATGTGCGAATGATGTTGCCTATCTTGCTCTGAAAACGTGAATAAGACAGAGAAGCACGATCAACGACACAACAAACTACGGCGCGCGTCAGGCTCCTCTCCCGCGTGTTCTGCGCAAGGCCGCCACCAGTGGCGCGTCCGTCGGCGTGCACGGCGAGTATATGGCATGAAAGGAAGCAATTGCCATCATGTCCTTTTGCTCACACTAGTCTGTGACGCACCAAGTGTTTGTGCCAACTGTGAGCCTCACATGAATTGTTCTGGCCCTTGCCAGTGCACGGGGATACACATGCTCAGAAAAAAGTGCAGTAGCTGCTGGAGAATGCACTGGTAGAAAGAGCGAGTAGGAGGAGGAGTTATGTCTCATAAAAATTGTTGAATTCGCAGTGCTCATCTGCACTGAAACATGCGTATTATCCTGTGATTCTAGATGCCGGCTACCTCGAGGTGAAATGCACCATTAAATCTGATGGAGGACAAACTCTGACACATGCACAGTGGCGTAGCAATAGGGGGGGGGTGGGGCGGGGGGCCGTGGGCCCCGGGTGCAAGGGGCCTGTGGAGGGGGGGGGGGGTGACAGAAGACCTATGGGCCCCGGGTGCCAGACGACCTAGCTACGCCACTGCACATGAATTCCGCCAGATATTCCAGATTCGGAAAAGACAAAGACAAGAGGAAAGCTTGTAAAACTACAAAATGGCAACTTTATTGAATAAATCAAAGGTTGTTTCCAGTAAGAAGCACCTGCACCGACAAAAGCTGTAAGCTGCAGTAAACGTTACACTAAAGAAAATTAGTGCACTGCCGTTACACAAATAATAACCACAATTTCACTACACAGATGAACGCAGTGCTTCCTCATCTATGGCCATCGTTCTCACCTTTTGCTTTCCTATTCGCCACGTAAGCGCTACATATTAAGGCATCGTCTCAATGTTTAGTGCAATGCCTTTGTCACTGGATAACTAATAAAGAGGTAGATATACCAGCATTAGAGTGTTCATCGCCTACTTTTAAGACTCATGAGCCGGCTCTGTTTTCATAGGGCTGGATCCAGCTCCACAGATTCACCACTGAACTGCAGTTTCTTACAGGAGCATGGACGTCTGCCTAAATAAAGTTTCCCATTTTTAATCACTGCAAGTGCCCAGAGGTTTTATCTATCTTTTACTCACGAACATAGGCGTACGTTATCCTTTTCATTCAATAAAGAGGTGTAAAGATCGGTGAAAAGCTATTGAACGTGTTTGTGTTTTCGATCTGCAGTCACCGAGAAGGCTCGAAGGCTCGAGCACTGCACCATGCCGGTTCCCTACTGTTAGCTTCGCCGTAACGCACGTGAAGCATACACAATGTATTGCGGTGAAGCATACCAAGCGTGTAAAGGGGCCACATTTGCTGGATATAGTGCGATACTCGCGGCGTTCGCCGTCACGTCCCCTGTCACAGTACAAACACAGAGGCGCCTGATAAATGTACTGGCAGGCTTTCGGAGATATTTCGGACCTAGCTGTGGTGATTTGAGCGCTTCTTTCGCCAGCCTAGCACGCTCTGTATAAACGATTGTAACGGGAATTCGGTATGCGCTCCTTATATACAAGCACGCACGCGCCTCAGAGTAACCACGAATCTGTACCGCGTGGCTGATCAGTGTTGCTGTACAGCTTCGGCAAGGGTCTACATAGAGCTATGAAACATTGCATGGTAACGTCCATTTTTCGCACTTTACCATTACACGATACGATATGTGTTTCGATTAATCAAAGCGTCAGCACGGCTTAATGCTTTGCCAGTGTTGCTGTACAGCTGTCAGAATTATGTAGGGCTATTAAAGTGCTTAGCGATGTTCAGTTTTCTTTCTTTCACATACAAACAGTAAACTGTTTCCGTTCCCGCGAATCCGCTGATCGAAGTGTGCTGCATGCTCAGCTACATTAAGAAGTAATGCATCGGCACGGCGTAATCCTTTGCCGCTGCTGCCGTGCAGTAGTCACAATTATATACGGCTATTACATTGCATGGCGAGGTTCAGTTTCCTTACTTTCACGCACAAAGTACAAAGAGTTCAACTCAAACAGTTTCTGTTCCTGCGCGAATCTCCTGAAGTGTGCGGGTACGCTCAACGACACTCATAGACGATACATCGGCACTATGTAATGCTCTGGCATTAAAGTCATTCGAAAAGACACCCGACTTCCAAACGTATCCCCCTGCGACTATAAGAATTTAATAACCTATCGTAGCAACAAAACGCAACGAACTCACCTCGGACGCGGCTTCGCCACCCCAGCGAACCTTCTGCCGATACTGCGACGCCACATCGGATAGGGTCGAATGGAGCAAACAACTTTCTCCTCTGTAGTACCTAGACGAAGACAAATTTCAAGGACCACAAGTCCCCACATTTTCTCTCTCGCAACCTCACCTCCTCACTCATGCACAGGAAGAGCAGCTAAATATTGCAATTTTGATGTGCAGGTCGGAATCAGCGGCATATAATGGATCAATCTTCATAACACATGCTAGTTGGAAGAAAGCGCTACTGCAGTCATTTCTCCTAGCTTGCGAATTTCATGCGTTACCACGAATCGAGCCCAGTTTGGTGCTAGATTAGAGTTGTTTGTAGGTGCAAAGCTTCTAGGGCTCCCGCTAAATCAGTGAAATAGCGTGCCCGGCGCAAAACTCAAACGCAATTTGCATCTCACACATGCACAGTGGCTTCGACGTTACTTCTTTGGGGCCCCTATTATAAAACTAACAACACATATGGGCCCTAGCCTTTGAGGAAACAGTGCGAAGTTTAGTACCCGTCACACACTACATAAATCCATTATGTGGCGTTCGGTGACTGCTGTAAGCAAAGCATGTGACGATGTAAACGTGGACATGTACTGTACACTTGCGGCATTTGTTGTCTGCTGCACACACGCTTGCCAAGTGAGGGCGCCCAGGGAGGAAACGGGCGAGAAGCACAAGTGTGCTTGCGGCACCCTTGGGCGACACACGGGGAATGTGGCGCAAGAAACGCTCAATAAGATTGCTTTTCTTCTTTGCAGGCAACTGATAGCTAATATATTTTGCTCTCTTGTAATATTCAACGCTAAATATTATTAAGAAACGCATGACAGTATAGTTGAAAACATTTTGCAATGATGTCCTTAATCCAAATGTCTACAATAATTAACGCATAAGACAACTTTCTTTCACATCATTGCAAGTTCAATGCAGTGTCTAGTAAGATTTGATACAGTTCAATTGTTTTTAGTTTAATTTATTAAAGTGATGGAACTTCTGTGCATTGTAGGAGTCAATTCTGTGTGGAGTCGTCTGGGGAGCCCTGCGTCGCATGAGACGCTGCCAAAGCGCAGGAGAGGTCCAGGGGAGGAATTCTGCAGGAGTCCACCTAGTGGACTGTCCATTTTGACCGCTGCTGATTGGATGCAACTGTACGAGGAAGGAGGAGATGAGCGGTCCCAGCCAATCAGCAGCGACCGAAATGGACAGTCCACTAGGTGGATTCCTGTTGTTACGTTTCGCCTACGACGCGCGGTATAGCCGGCGCGGATGCAACGGACGCCGGGGCTTCGTTCAAAGCGGCGGACATTTTGGCCCGTTCGGAGCTCCCGCAAAGCCTCCCCGCCAAGCGCGTCCAGGCCTGTTTCAGTGCCACGTGTCTTCGTGTGTGCGTGTGTGTGTGTGTGCCCACGCTTGTCAAAGCGCGGCAGCCGGGGAGAGGAGCTCCCCAAGTGTGAAGCGAGGAGGTCTGACAGGCGCCGGGTTGGCGGATGCGTCACTACACTCGCCTCAACATGTCTCTCAGCGTGTCCGTGCCAGCCGTCACGTGGTCTCGTCACGAGGCCTTCCTCTTGCCCTCGACTACGAGAGTATAAGAGCAGCTGCCCCCGGACGCCGAGAGAGAGGCTCCGATTTCTTCTGTTGAGTAACGTGCACTCCCGTCTCTCCACTTCGGTCGACCTGACCGGCCGCTCTTTTGCGATGTTAGAATAAACAAGTTGTTCTGTTACCAGTTGACTCATGCTTTGCCGGGACCTTCAGATGCTTCCAGTGCCCCAGGCCGCCAGGCCAACGCTACCCTTGGGGCTTGCGACCCATTTGCAACAACGGGCGTCAGCACTGAGATTCCAACAACTCGTGCCAGCGGTGCGGTTCCAACAGCTGGTTGCCAGCGGTGAGATCGCGACAACGGAGGCCAGCAGCGAAGATATGCAGTTGACTGTATGCTGAGCAGCACAACGACCATCCGGGAGCAGTGCAACGAGCCCTGTGTGATGACTGGTTGCCTGCAGCGGAACGACTGCGCTGAATTCTTGGCTGCGAGGTTTGGTGAGTGCGGGACTTTCTTCTTCTGAGTTTTGCCAGGCTTTTGTTAGTGTCAGAAACAGAGCTGGTAATTGTGGTTGTCGTTGCTGCCGGGTTAGTTTGCGGCAAGACAATAGTAGGCAGTAGAGAAAGCAGCATTCAGAGCAGCCATGGATTTGAAGTCGTTGCGCAAACCGAAATTGCTGGAGCTTGCAAGAGAGTTGGGTCTGGATGTCTCAGACAAACTCAGAAAACCAGAACTGCTAAGGGCTATTCTTGAGTTAGAAGCTGAGGATGACGAGCTGTCGGAATGCCTTGAGACCATTGAGGAGAGGGAGACGGCAAAAAGACAGGAGCGCGAACTTAAAGAACTAAAAGAGAAAGAAAAGGAGGAGCGCGACCGTCAACACGCTTTGGAAATGAAGCGTCTCGAGATAGAGATGGAACGCGCTCGTAATGGAAGTCAGGCACACGGTGCAGGAGAACGAGTATCGTTCAAAATGACTGACCTGATGCGGCCGTTTAAGCTTGGAGAGGACATTGGTTTGTTCCTGGTGAACTTTGAGCGAACGTGCGAGAAGCAGGGGTTCTCTCGGGAAACGTGGCCACAGCGCTTGCTCACTTTGCTACCCGGCGAGGCGGCCGACGTAGTCGCTCGCTTGAATAGAGAGGAGGCAGAGGATTTCGACAAAGTGAAATCGAGTCTGCTAAAGAAGTACAGGCTGTCAGCGGAGGCGTTCCGTCGGAAGTTTCGGGAAAATGAGAAAGGCAGAAGTGAGTCATATACAGAGTTTGCCTACAGGCTAATGTCAAACATGCAGGAGTGGCTCAAAGAAGAGAAAGCGTTTGGTGACCACGAGAAAGTTCTGCAGTGTTTCGGGCTGGAACAGTTTTATAGTCGGTTACCTGAGAACTTGCGGTACTGGGTCTTGGATAGGCCAGACGTTAGTACGGTTGTTAAAGCCGCTGAGCTAGCCGAGGAGTTTGTGACGCGTCGGGCTCGCGGAGCTAAGGACGGTCAAAAGGGTGAATTTGGCTCGAAGTTTGAGAGGCCGAAGTTCACGCCCATGAGAAAGCGGTTCGAGACGCGGCAAGCGCGCGTGTGTTATACGTGCCAGAAGCCGGGTCACTTTTCAGCGCAGTGTCCGACCGAACCTAAGGAGATGGCGGCAGCCGAAGCCGAACGCAGAAAGCGGCTCGAGACGAGGCAAGCGCGCGTCTTATACGTGCCAGAAGCCGGGTCACTTTTCGGTGCAGTGTCCGGAAACAAAAACAAAAGTCGTGTTTTTGTCATTATGCAGCACTGACGAGAACATGAAGCTTCTCGAGCCTTACATGCGAGACCTCCTCGTGAACGGGAAAGAGTGCCGAGTGCTTCGTGATTCCGCAGCTACAATGGATGTAGTTCACCCCTCTTACGTAGAACCCGATATGTTCACGGGCGAGTGCGCATGGATCAAGCAAGCCGTGGAAGCTCATAGCGTGTGTCTGCCCGTAGCAAAAGTGCTTATTGAAGGACCTTTCGGAGCGCTTGAGACGGAGGCCGCAGTGTCATCTATGCTGCCCCCCCAATACCCGTACCTATTTTCGAACAGGTCCGATCACCTCCTGCGCGAGAAGGGGCTTTTGTTTGGTGAAGCTAGCGTTCAGGCCTTAACCAGATTGAAGGTTCGGGAGGTCGCTGCAAAGGCGGTAGTTGCGGGGCCGACGTTGTCGAACAATGAGAAAGGGTCAGAGGCGCAGCAAGCTGATATTCAGAGCACGCCCGAACTGAATAAAATTGAGCCTGTAGCGTTAAAGGCACCAGATACTGGAGAGGAAATGCCCGACACGGGAAAGTTAGAAGAGCTATCTGCAGATTTGCTCATCGCGCCTACGTCAGACGGACTTAATAGGTTGCTAAAAGTCAGCCGGTCGGCTTTGATAGCCGAGCAAAAGAAGGATGGCAGCCTAGAAAACATACGCTGCATTGTCAAGGAAGGTATCGCCAAGAAAAATGCTCGCTTTGTGGAAAGAGGTGGGGTCCTGTACCGGAAGTATCTAGACCGCAGGGGGAGTGGAGTTCGATCAGCTGATCGTGCCTCAATGCTATCGTCAGGATCTGTTGCGCTTGTCGCATGGGGGTTCGTGGTCCGGACACCTAGGAGTTAAGAAAACTAAGGACCGTCTCTTGCAAGAGTACTATTGGCCAGGGTGTTTTCGGGACGCAGACCACTTTGTGAAGACATGCGACACCTGTCAGCGGGTGGGCAAACCAGGGGACAAATCGAGGGCGCCGTTGAAGTTGGTACCTATCATTACGGAGCCTTTCAGACGGCTCGTTATTGATACAGTGGGACCTCTGCCGGTAACAGCCACGGGGTACAGACACATTTTGACTGTGATCTGCCCAGCGACAAAGTTCCCTGAAGCAGTGCCGCTTAATGAACTCAGCTCAGTTGAGATAGTCAATGCACTACTGTCCATATTTGCGCGAGTTGGTTTTCCTGCGGAAATACAATCAGATCAGGGCACAGTGTTTACGAGCGCTCTGACGACAGCCTTTCTCGAAAGGTGCGGGGTAAGGCTGTTACACAGCTCAATGCACCACCCCCAGTCGAATTCCGTTGAGAAGCTCCACTCCGTCATGAAGCGCGTGTTGAGAGCATTGTGTTTTGCACAACAAACTGACTGGGAGCTGCATCACCTGGGGTGATGTTTGCATTGAGGACAGCGCCGCATGCGGCTACGGGGTTTTCGCCAGCTGAGCTAGTGTACGGTCGCTCGCTGCGTTCTCCGCTTCGCATGCTTCGAGACGGATCACTGCCCTCTCCAATGGCTGCAGACCATCTCTTCCACAAATGGCCGCCTCCTGCGCTGGAGCCTCGCTTTGCAACAACATTCCTTTGAGGTGCGTTACAAAAAGGGGAGTCTCAACGGTAACGCCGATGGCTTAAGTCGAAGCCCCTAACGTGGGAATCAGCCTCAAAATTGTTTGTTACTGATGTTTTTCTTCCTGAGGCAGGATTTTTAACCTATTGCTTTTGTGTAGTGTTTCAAAGTGATGATGTGCTTTCTAGTGCAATTTTCCGATTTGTGGACGCGTTCTGAGTGCTGCTAAACTACTGTAAGGAACTAGGCAGTAGTATAAAAGGGGAAAGAGCCTGGCAGGGCTTAGTGAGGGTTGTGCCGTGCTTGCTGACTGAGCGGTTGACTTTCGGCGTAGTTCTAACGCTTGCCGGGAACGAGAACAAAAATGTCAACTCTCCCGAAGTCACTTTGCAGTGTCCTGTGTGAACCTGAACGAGAGAACGAGGCCTTCTCTGTGCGCTGCGCTCAAGAAACGCCGAAGGACGACCGACTTCGGTTATGAGCATCATCAAGCGACATCCCTCCGGACAGCGGATGCAGTCCCCTGACCATCGGGATCTCCTTCCCCCGGCGGGGCGGTCTGTTACGTTTCGCCTACGACGCGCGGTATAGCCGGCGCGGATGCAACGGACGCCGGGGCTTCGTTCAAAGCGGCGGACATTTTGGCCCGTTCGGAGCTCCCGCAAAGCCTCCCCGCCAAGCGCGTCCAGGCGTGTTTCAGTGCCACGTGTCTTCGTGTGTGCGTGTGTGCCCACGCTTGTCAAAGCGCGGCAGCCGGGGAGAGGAGCTCCCCAAGTGTGAAGCGAGGAGGTCTGACAGGCGCCGGGTTGGCGGATGCGTCACTACACTTGCCTCAACATGTCTCTCAGCGTGTCCGTGCCAGCCGTCACGTGGTCTCGTCACGAGGCCTTCCTCTTGCCCTCGACTCCGAGAGTATAAGAGCAGCTGCCCCCAGACGCCGAGAGAGAGGCTCCGATTTCTTCTGTTGAGTAACGTGCACTCCCGTCTCCACTTCGGTCGACCTGACCGGCCGCTCTTTTGCGATGTTAGAATAAACAAGTTGTTCTGTTACCAGTTGACTCATGCTTTGCCGGGACCTTCGGATGCTTCCAGTGCCCCAGGCCGCCAGGCCAACGCTACCCTTGGGGCTTGCGACCCATTTGCAACAACGGGCGTCAGCACTGAGATTCCAACAACTCGTGCCAGTGGTGCGATTCCAACACTGTCGAATACCTCCCCAGGCCAGCCTGTGTTGGTGGAAGTACGGCGGAAGTCACTTGCTGTTTTTCGCAAGAGCACTGGGACTGGTCGCCCAAATGTCAATGTTGCCATAGCAACTGCACTCCTAAAGCTCTCGCCGGTGCTCTCGGCCTCTGAAAAGCTAGATAAGATTTTTGGGCCCGTGCCTTTTTCGCAGCACATTCTGTGTGCGAGGCAAGCTGACTGGAGCGGGTTGTGTAAGTTTCAAAGTTGTGTTTAGGCTCTACGAGTGTAAGTGTCAACCAGCAACAGAGATACTGAAGTAGTTACGGCGTGCGTTTTCATCTTCTTCAACGTGCCACGGAAAAGCACAGGAGTGCACCTGCTTCACTAAAACTGTTACAGAAGTTTCGTAGGCTTTGTTTTGACGCGCTTCAGCAGCCCACACTTCTGGCAGCTCGTGGCAATGCAAGTTCAAAGCTCCCACCTATCTGCTCTGGTGAGGTGATAGGCGCATAGGCAGAAGGCACACCAACATGGCTTCAAAACCGTGACGTCAGGGCCTCTCCTATCTTGTTTCTTGCCTCCATGGTGCCCGGGCGCCGCCCGAACTGCAGCAGACAGGCGCGAGTCCGTGCACCGGCGTCACGTGAGTGACGCTTGCAGTGCCCCTGCAGGTTGTTCTTGGGGCTAATAACTGCCGGTCCATTAGTAACTTGCCATCTTTTACCTCCGTATTCTCATATGATCCTCGACTCGACATTCTTCTTCCACTACACCAAGTTGAGCGCAGAGCCGCCCTTGGACTGAAGGCACCACGCTTCTAGAGAACTGCTGTGGAGTGCCAGTGCATGACCTTCCAGATTGCCATGGTCACTGAAGCGCAATGACTTCTGTCGAGGAGCGGCACTGCCGGCCACATTCTTGAGGAACTTATGGGATATTCGTAAGCATGAAAGCATAGAGGACGATTTCGTGGAACTGCTGAGGAATATATATATATATAGAGAACTGAGTACAAGTTGTATGGGAAGGTCGAAAAGGAAATGGAATGGCGGGAATTCACCAAGGACTGAAGCAAGGATGTCCTCTGTCTCCACTGTTGTTCACACTTTAGGTTAAGGGCATGGAAAGACGACTGGAAAACAGCGAATTAGGGTTTGATTTAGCCTACATGCATAATGGACAAAAGCTGCAACAGAAGTTCCCTGGACTGATGTATGCGGACGACATAGTGCTACTAGCAGACAATAAAAGTTTTACAGACACTTGCAAATATCTGCAGCAATGCAGCAACAAATCTAGGCATCAGGTGATGATCTTCAATGAAGAGACACGCAATAATGTGGTGTCAATCCAACAGCAAGTCATACCCATAGTCATGCACTACAATTCCCAAGGCATACACATAAACGAAGGAAAAACTTACTGAAACACCCACCAAGAGAATATGAAAATAAAGGGGAAGTGGAACGCTGAAATAATGAAACACACAGCGTTATGGGGCCACAATAAGCATGAGGTGGTGTCCGGAATCTGGAAAGGAGTAACGGTGCCAACGCTAATGATGACAAATGCCATTCTGTGCTTAAAATTGGACATATTGTCAGGGTTGGAAGTTAACCAAAGATTGGTGGGCCAGATGGCTTTCGGAGCCCACAGCAAAACCACAGACGAGACACTGCAAGGGGACATGGGTTGGGCCTGGTTTAAAGTGAGAGAAGTGCAGCGCAAAATTAGTTTTGGAGAAAGACTCAGGAACATGGATAAAAATAAACGGGTGGCTGAAATGTGCAAGTATCTGTGTGTGAAAGGCGCGGACACATAATGGCTGAAAATGTAAAGAAAGTTAGCAACCAAGTATACGGTAAATGAAACTGTACTACAGTGCCTACTGTCACTGTACATAGACAACCAGGAGTCATCAGAAAGAAAGTGAGAGAAACAGAGACAGTTAATCAGATGCAGAGAATGGATACAAAAAGGACCATGGAGATTCCCAGAATCAGAAGAAATTAGAAGGGAAAATCTGTATGATAACACAAAGGGCAGTGCCTTGCTATTTGAGGCTCGAGCTGGTTACTAAAGGACAAAAACACACTGGAGCAAATATTTCAAACTAGATGAAGCATGCGCATGCTGCAGCAAAAGTCTGGAGACCACTCAGCACATCCTAATGAAATGCAAAGGAATTCACCCAGTGAGAACTGTAGGTAACGCACACCTTCCAGAAGCGCTTGGGTTTAAAGTGAACGGAAGCGTCAGCCAGTCAGCAGTCTAGATAAGCAAGAGAAACTTAGAGTATAGGTGGAAAAAAGCTGGTAAGATATTGCTACGGCATGAGCCAGGCGAGGAGAGGGGGAAGAAGACGTGAGCTGGTGCAGCCTCAGGACGCCATCTTGACTTTACCATCAATCTCGTCCCTTGAATAAAGCCGGTTTAACATTAACCGTAACAATATTTATACAACCGAATCTCTTAGTCTCTAGTGGTACAAGGTAGACCTTGAAAAAAAAGAAAAAAGACTAACTCACTGGAACTTTGAATAGTTATTCTTTTAAGGATATGTACAGCATGCATATTTCAATAAAGTTATTATTCTTCTTTTAAGCAGATGTATAGCATGTACAGATGTATAATCATGTATAGCATGCCTGATTAAATCAAGCAGGCTGACGGCTATTTGTCCCTGCCCCATTTCAAAGGGGATGCCATTAAATCATCATCATCATCATCATTGAGTGCTTTCTTGAGTTGGGTGCAGGACATTCAGAAAAAAGATTTTGGAACCCTCTAAGAGGACTAGCAGCACCAACTGAAAATTTCCAAACTTTCTAAGGCAAGAAGACTGTTACAGACGGTAAGTGTGAGAGCTCAAAATTTAACACAGAAACTTTTTACTAGAAAAATACAGAAGAAAATCTCCCCAACAACACCGAAAGCAGGATTAGATGAAATTCCTATGCAGCTAATCAAACAGCTGGGTCCATAGAGAAAAGCACAGCTGACTGTAGTACCATTAAGCAAGTTATTAAAGCTGAAAATTCCCATTGGGTGGCATGAAAGCTGAATGAACCTCAGCTATTAGGGCAAAGGGAATAAGGATAATACAAGCTCGTACAGGCCAGTAATGTTGGTGACGTATATAGAATGGCTAAATGCAAGTCATAAAATTAGAGCTGTCGAAGTGGGTGGAGAAAAGTGATATACGTACTGGGTGAACTACAGAATTGGTTCAGACCAGGCAAAAGCTTAGATAATAATATCTTTGTACTATAACCCACCGCATAGAGATATCAACAGTTCATAATAGACATTTATGATTAATTAGTATTTCTAGATATTAAGGGAGCTTACAATGTAAACAGGGAACTACTATCTGATATTCTCAAGCACGAGGGCCCAGATGACGATTTTGTGGACCTGTTAAGGGACATATATAGGGGCAACCAAGTACAAATCGTGTGATAAGGCCGGAAATGTAAAGAACTAGTAAATGTTTCCGTAGGACTCAACCAAGAATTCCCTCTGTCTCCATTGTTGTTCATGCTTTATGTTAAAGCAGGGTGACTAGAACGAGTTGGTGTTCTTTAAAATTATGAGGTTTTACGTGCCAAAACCACTTTCTGATTATGAGGCACACTGTAATGGGGGACTCCGGAAATTTTGACCACCTGGGTTTCTTTAACATGCAGCTAAATCTGAGTACACGGGTGTTTTTCACATTTCGCCCCCATCGAAATGTGGCCGCCACGGCCGGGATTCGATCCCGCGACCTCGTGCTCAGCAGCCCAACACCATAGCCACTGAGCAACCACGGCGGGTAATGGGTAGGTGTGATAAGCGCGAAGCATTTCGCCTGCCGGGCGCTGTTGCCTTATGAGCCGATGCCGTGAGGAGCCGTAAGGATGCTACTGCTTGGGGTGTGGGTTTCTGTCACCGATTACCCTCGGCACCATCCAGAAAGGCAGCTAGCTGTGTAGTTTTCTTCTAGGGCTATTGGTTTTTGTTATTGTATGTGATGTACAATTCTACATCTGACAGAGCTCACACTTGATTAGGCGTTGGAATTTTTCTATTTACAGGAAGCCATGCGAGAAAACTTAGGTTCTTTCATGAACAACTCAATCGGGCTGTGTGATTCACTCACTTGAGAACAAGCTACTCATTTTTATTTCACAGGTCGCTTCCTTGCTTAATCTGCTTTAGACATATATATGTGGCAAAAAATAGGCAGCTGTGGTACGTGTTCCCTACCTAAATTTATGGAACCATGAATGGAGGCTTGATATGGCAGAAAAGATACAGAAGCAAAAGAGATGTGGGGATGCAAACTGGAGTTACCCCACTATACTCTATTTCATACTATCAGCGAATGCTGCAGAAGCTATGCACATAATGTGCTCATCCTCCCCCTCGCGTTTCACAGTGTACTTGGACTTTGATATGCAACACTCTCCATATGGAATAACTACTACTAGTACTACATATATTACAACTACAACTTGTGGGTTAGGCTTACACATTATTTGTGCACTTTTCGCACGTCCCTTATGCAGTGGATTATGTGTTGGCTAGTGTAGCCGCTGGTCGTAGAAATGTGTCACTCCAGTGGTAAGTAGGTTCAAGTCTGCGACACCTTTAATGTAATAAGTAGTACCTCATACTTTGTGAAGTTAAAGCATGAGACACATCTATGAAATTAGATTATGAGACAATGTTATATTGAATTGAATGACACATATTTGTATCTATCTTTCATACGTGAAGCAATATATATTGGTAGCCAATGCAAGCTGTGAGAGAACCCTCTCACCCTTCGTAGCATTGCCAGTCATGTATGACACAGATTACTTATATGTTACAGGAGAACCTAATAGATACGATCCCGTGCCATACAATTTCCCGCACCAATGTTTGCAATTGTGAACACAAAAAATTACCCAATCCAGTTACACTTCTTTTTAACTAGTTAATATGCTCCTGGGAAACACTATTTTTCGACAGCAACATTCAGTAAATCGCCAAGCTGCGATCGCATGGCACATTTTCTGACCACAAGATCCCACGTGAACAAGTACAGGTACAAAGCAGGCACAATCGAGAGCAGTAGGTGCCCACCATGGCAGCTTCTCTGCATTACTTGCCCACACATGCCATGTGAAAATTCCAGCACGCACTCAGCTTCCTTTACCGGCACCAGCAAATCTCCTTCGCGGCCATCACACGTTGCATTTAGGGATATCGCCGCCGACCCTATTGCGATAAGTATCTTCACTAATCTGTTTAACAGCATGCGTGTGGGCGTAGTGCCATTAGAAGCATATTGCATGCACTGGATGTGCATGCAATATTAAAAGCCATTATGTCTTGCAAATATACTGGTGCTCTGGTTTGGCCATGAAATTGGGGAAGGGAAGCTTTCACCTGTATTTTATTTGCTAGCATCCAACCTTCTTCAAGAAATAAATACGAATAGAGTATTTAATGAGACTACTATGCCAGCCTGAAGTGAATAAGTGTAACTCTTCACTGTACCTTTAATAACAACATATATGCACAATGCTATTAACAATTACAAGGTCTGTGTATGCCAACTAGTACTTCCACTTTAGCCGCAAGTGACCAAGCAGTTCCTGCAGGAGAACAGCTATTACACTTCTGCGTTATCAATGATAGCCATTAGCTTGCAGCATTCTCCTAATGTACCACTGGTGCCACATGAACCAATTCCGTGACCAGTCCATGGCAGCTCCACGAACTTGCAACTGTGGCAAGGAAGAAGGGAATGAGGATGCTGCTGTGGCAGTCCTGAGCGAGTGACGTTCTCTGCAGCACGTCGCCCTGATGGCCTCACATTTTTGCACACACTTGTAACACAAGCTTGTTCTGATGGGCTCGCAACTGTCGGGCAGATGACTAAGTCTCACTGCAGAAGTATGACGCCATGTCAGAGGCGGCAGGTACGTCGGACTTGTGCCAGCTGAATGTGTAGACAGTGTCCACTGTTGGCTGGGCGTACTGCTTCTTACGCATCCAATATGCAGCACTGAACTGTTCCCATCGTCACTGCCTCCAGCAAAACTGGTACTCTTCGGCTGCTTTTGTTTTCGATGGATTACACTGTCATTCTCTGTCGATGCATCCTTCAAAATAGTTTTTCTCAATTCTTTGCTGATGTCCATTGACCTTGGCGGTGGTTGGCCACTTTCAAGTGTTCTACCTTTCATCCTTACTGCTAACTCTGGATCCAACGATGGTGGTTTGTGCTTTGACTTGTACACAATTCGACGCTTGTTTTCCATGGTTTCTGCTGTCTTACTTGATTTGTCAGCACGCATTTTCAGTGAACCATTGGTAGCATTTGCTTGAGCAGCACCATGCCTTTCTTTCAGCTCGCTCTCTTTAGGACCTAAACTACTCATTTGTGGCTGTATGGAGAGACTATCAGATTTTCCAGTGTCCACCAGCTCTCTGCTGTTATCTTTAGACACCGAAGCCTGCACATTAGCTTCCTGCTGTCCCTCGCTGGTCTTCTTGTACGCGCTTATATCAGAGTGCAGCACGTGGGTGGCTCCCTCTGTTTTCAGTTCTTGCTTTTCGTGGCTAGAGACAACCTTTTCTATATCTACCACCAGTGAAGAAATGCCACTTAACTCCCATTTTTCATTCACGTTGCTTTGATCAGCTGCTGTAACAAACTGACCCACAGGTTTCGTTCCCTCTGCCTCTGCTTTATGCTCGTCATGGCTAGGAATTGCTTCATCCCTTGAAGAGGATGCACGAGTCTGCTTAGACCCTCGCTGAGCAACAGCAATTTTCAGTGACCTGCCAGGTTCAAAAACAACACCGTATGCTTTGCTGAATGCCTCCTTCTCCTCCTTAATGCGGGCTGCCAGTTCCTTGCCTATTGAAGGATCTGGTGGCCACTCAAGAATAGGCTGGACACGTGGAGGCACCTTGTGGCCCATGAGGATTTCTTCAACTTTCAGTGGAGGGTACATCATGGGCTGCAGAAGACCCTTCTTGACTCGACACGCACCGTGCGTTGGTGACAGTTCGACGACTCTCACAGATGACTGCATTAACTGTGCACATGCTTCCTTGGAATCACTTTCTGTGGATGATTCAACTGTGCAAATAAGCTGCTGCATTGTTGGTGCAAGCGGTTTTCTTGAACCATTATCAGCAGGTGGCAACACTGTGTTCACTGGTGGTGGCATTGCCTCTGCAGAACCACTCTGAGAAGACAGTTCAGTTGTGCTTATTAACTGTATCAACTGCGCACAAGTTACCTTGGAAATGTTTTGAGCAGACATTTCAGCAATATCAGAACTATTTTCTTTAAAGCTGTCTTCTTGAGGGCTTGTGACAATATCAGAACCTGTTTCATTGGAGCTGTTTTCTTCAAGGGCTGTGTCAATATCAGAACCTGTTTCTTCAGAGCTATTCTCTTCAAGGGCCGTGACAATATCATGACCTGTTCTCTTGAAGCTGTTTCCTTGAAGGGATGTGACTTTTGTTGAAGTTACTTCTACCACTGGCACACTCATTTCGTCTGCAACATTTTTGCTTACATCACCATTTAGCTTGACATTGCTACTCCCACGTTCAAGGCTTGGAAAACCTGCAAACCATGAAAGACAAACTTCATGAGCATGTCTTTGGCAAATCAGCCACCACAAGCAAGAAAACAACCAGCAGCCAACCGTGAGCCTTCAAGGCCAGGCCTACAGATGCCTAAAACAACCAAATACAGTATTCACTTCAGTCTTGCAAGCATTAAGCCATGTGTCACATAAAAAACAGCAACTAAATCCACCATCCTGAAAATAACTTGAGCAGCTCTTGCTAATTTCAAAGGTTTAACAGCTGGGCTCTGCTGCTGGCTGCAGGCACTAAATGGTTGCATAGCAACAAGAGCTAATAAATCTAGCGAGATGACCTTAATCTAGACCTAGACTGTACATACCAGGTACTAGACCACCAACGCAAGAAACCCTTCAGATTCCATGTTTCAAAATGTCTCTATAGTGAAGGGTGGTCAGTAAGTTTACCTGCAGATTACAGAACGGTGATTATGTCACCCACTTGGTATATTATGTAATAAATACGCAGAAAGGGCGCTGAGGAAAGAGACAAATGAACACATTAAAATTTGTGTTCTTACACTGCCATTTCTACATTATTATATTACCTGCCAAGGTGACTCACGGCTATGTCCCTCTGTCACAACAGGCACTTTCGTGACAATGCAATGGGGGCAAAAGGCAAGAACGTCCATGTACACCCATATTTATTTATAAGCACAATTAGGGAGCCTAGATGGTCAAACTTAATCTGAAGCTGACTGCTTTATTTATCACAGCTCAAGTGTTCATTTGGGACGTGAGAGCTAATCAGTCAATTATATTTACATCTGTTTAAATAATGCTATTATTAGTGCACATGACTAAAATTATGTTTTTACCTCAGGTAGAAAAGGCAGCCACATCACAATGTTCATTTATGACACTTATCTTCATTACGCATTCTGTCCAACATGTTTTTTCACATGTAAAAAATGTGCCTAATAGTTAACACCTCATTTAGCATACTTGCTACTTGCACAATTTTCTGGTGTTTGAAACATTTACTAAAGCCTAGATCAAATTAATTTCTGCTGGGATAGCATAAACACGCTTGTAGAGCACTGGTGCATCAGAGTTCTACCTAGACATCTCCCTCTTGTCATTTGTGTTTATACACAACTGTGCTGTTCATGAATTAAGCCTTAAATTGCTGCCCCCATCCTCCCTACCCTTGATTCAGCTCCTTGTAACTTTCTTTTGCGAAACATCAATATCTGGCTTTGAAGGTAAGAGATTGCAGCCTGATGAGGCCCCTGACACTGTGTACAAGCATTTTCAAGATAAAAAATTCATTTATTCATTTAACTACCCTCGTACTGCAAATTTTGTAATGGCTGAGACCATGGCAGTGTTTTACATTTGTATGCAGTGTAATCTGACGTGTGGTGTGCATTGTCAAGCTGCTTCAAGGTGCAGATGTCCCTTTTAACAGTGATTGTGCAATGTTGACAGCGTAGACTATGTTCACGGTGTCTACAAAGTTGACATTTCCAAATTCCCTGAGTTTTCCAGGTTTTCCCCGAGTGCCTTTGCAAAATTCTCTGAGTGACACAGAACTTTGTTCTACATCAAGACAGGCTGACACTATGCCACCCGATGCCGTCACTCTCTAGTAAGCATGCTAAGAAATGACATAATCCAGCTTGAATAGTAAGGAGTATTATTTATTTTATATATAAAAAAAATCTCTAGCGAGGGGTTAGTAAAATGCACAGCGAATAAAATAACTTTGAAAAAAAAAATGATAAAACTCATTGCAAATCGAGTGGAACTTTCTCAAATATAAATAAAAACGAGATGCAAACATAAACAAATGTTTTCGAATATCCACTTCAGTCACGAATTATGATCGACTGTCGATACATATGTGAGAAACATAGGTAGTGCTTGAGACTCTACTGAAAGCAAATCAAGGTGATAGAATAACTCTTTGAGCATCTTATGATGAGTCATCACAATTACAGAGTAACTAAATATTTGAATATTGTAAAGTAAGCCATGCTACGCTTCTTCATAAAAAGGATTAAATCCCCCGCTCGAATTACATGCACAAGTTATTCATTAGCCTCAAGCATTTCAAGAAATACAAACATATACATATTTCAAGGTTGCTATCGACATGCCCCACATCAAGCGTCACGTAAAACATGGTAGTGCCTTCACCAAAGCGATACTCTATAACGATACATATCACTGAGAAGCAAAATGGAAGTAATTTAGGTTAACAGAACGTTCCATTTGCCGTAAGCTTAATGTTCATGCTCTATTTCTTGCTACCACTGCACAGAAATGGCAAAAATAGGTCGCGTCTACAAACGTGCACGCCGTGACTGAAGGTGATATGAGCTACTTTTATAAATTTATAGCAAGCTCATTGGTGTGAGGCCCGAACTTCATCACAAATGAGATTCTCAACAGCTGGTGTGTTAACCTCAACTCTCCTGACATACTCTCAGCCCGCACACAACAGCTCAGTGTTGCATTTCACTGCTTTAGCGAGTTTATTTCGGTTTGGATGAGGAACACCTGCATTCCAGTGTCAGCCAACACTGTTTTTTGAGCTCAAGCTCCTTAAAAAAAGCAGTGGCAGGCATCCTTTCCCGTTCCTTCCTCAATGCGTAGGTCCTTTCTGTTCTCGTCCTCCTCCTACCGTGCGTTTGCCCCCCAGACCATTAGAAGCATCCTCTTCATCAGCTGTACAGTCAACGTCCGATTTTTCGGACTCCCTAAGGGCCGTGAAAATGTCCGTAAAAATGAATGCATGGCTTTTACTGCCATTAAAGCCTCAAATTGCCACACGCACACCCGAAAAGCTCTACCAGAGAGAGAAAGAGAGGGAAGAAGGAAAGGCAGGGAGGGTAACCAGACTGAGTCCAGTTTGCTACCCTACACATGGGGAAGGAAATGGGGAGTGAAAGAAAGAAAACATGAGTCTATACTGCACTTTCACATGCACTAAGTTAGGTGTAGGATGTCTATAGTCGGGCACTCAAGTCTGTTGCCTTCAGATAGTGAAGAAGCGCTCAAACTGCTTTCTGACCTAATAAACTATGAGGCTAGGCTCCCAAGATCTTTGCTTCTGTAAATAGCCTGTCATCCACCCTACTCAAGGCACACTGGAGAATTTGACATTGCTTATCAAAGCTAGAACAGTTGCATAGAAGATGACTGATGGTCACACTTGCACTTAGCGCACATTGGTGAGTCCGCCATTCCGATACTATAGCTGTAGGAGTTGGTGAATGCTACTCCTACCCACAGCCGACACATCAGTGTTTTGTCACGTCATGATAATTTAAGTTTCAGTGATGGGTCGAGGCTGTATAAACGGCACTTAGAGTTCTGTTGTGTGTGCCAGTAACTTAACGTGATGGTACGAGCAAGACTACAAAGCTCTCTTGCAGCGTCTACCCTCGATAAAGGTATAAGGAGTGTCAGTGCGCCATCCTGGGCACGTCGGGCAGCGTCATCGGCGAGGTGATTACGTACGATGCCACAATGTCCCGGCAGCCACTGAAAGATGATATCATGTCCAAAAAGGCCTACCAGCACGCTTTTTAGGCATATCGGTGCCCGTACTGTGACAGGAGATGGCGGATGGACACGTGTATAATTAAGGAATAGATACTGTGCCCTGTGAAGGCGGCAGACCCAAGGGCTGGAAACCGGTCTCGGAAAGTGACATTCACCTGCTCACTCAGAGCGGGGACCCGATACCCAGGGTCGACACCATCAGAGCCCTGGGTGTGTTCATCAAATCAGGTGGCAGCAACGGCACTGCGTTGCGCAAGATCATTGCGAAGACCGACAATACTTTTTGCCTGGTGCAAAGGGTCACGAACAGAAGTCGTGGCCTCAAGGAGGACAACCTGCTTCGGCTCATCAATGCCTTTGTGCTGTGTCACTTCACCTACACGGTGGCCATGCACAACTGGCTCAGAGCCGAGCAGGGAAAGCTTAATGCCCTCATTAGAAAATTCGTCAAGAGAGCCCTTGGGCTTCCAGTCAGAATGCATACCGAGGACCTCCTCCAACTTGGCATACACAACACCATGGAGGAGATAGCCGAGGCTCAGGAACGGGCCCAGCTAACTCGGCTGTCCACCACGCCCGCCGGCAGGCATATCCTTGAGGAGATCGGACTCGCACCCACCAAGAACTTAGCTTGAGCTTTATCTTATCTCTTGAGTTGGACACTTTAATTCTTTGTCGTTTCTTTATTAGGTCCCTTCTTACTTGGGAGAGCTTGCCTACTGGTTGCCTTGGTGCCTTGTCTCCTACTTCAATTGCTGCCTCTGAAGCCAGCGTCGTTACGGTTTCGTTCATTACCTCTATGTCATCCTCCTCATCTCTCTGTTCTAAGGCTGCATATTTGTTTGCAAGTACCAGTCTAAATTTGTCTGCTGTTACCCTTACTGCCTCTAAGTTGACCTGCTTTTCTTGATCAATTTTACTCTTTCTCTGTTCAAATTGAGGTGAACCCTAGCCCTCACTACCCTATGATCACTGCACTTTACCCTACCTATCACTTCTACATCCTGCACTATGCTGGGATCGGCACAAAGTATGAAGTCAATTTTATTGAGGTCATTGTATGATTAGCTAGAAAAGTGTTTCATCATCATCATTATCAGCCTGGCTACGCCCACTGCAGGACAAAGGCCTCTCCCATACTTCTCCAACTACCCCGGTCATGTGTTACTTGTGGCCATGCTGTCCCTGCAAACTTCTTAATCTCATCCGCCCCCCTAACTTTCTCCGCCCCCTGCTACGCTTCCCTTCTCTTGGAATCCAGTCCTTAACCCTTAACCCTTCGAGGGTCAATGACGTAAATATACAGCGCTGCGAACAAGTCCGCAAATGGTTGATGCCGTATATTTACGGCACCGTCCGTACATTTAAAAAGCGCGCCCATTTCCTAACTTCTTCTTTTCTGCCATGTGCTGCCACTATGTGGGAATACAGGAAATTTTTTTCGCGTGCCTCCCTCTCTGGGTGTTTTGTTGTATGGTTTGTTTTCGCGCTAGTTCGCTCCCGCACGTCTATATAGTACCGCCCGCCCATTGGGGCGCGCGCGCGCGGGCGGGTGGCGGTTCGGGTTTTGTTTTCACGGGCAGTTTTGGCTTCTTGTGCTTGCAAAACTGATGGCTATCTTATTACTAATCGCTCAAAGGGTGACCGCCTCTTTCCCGCTCATTCAGTGCATGCGTTTCTGCTGCATTCTTGTTTTTTTTTTTTTGACACTCGCCAAAACTAACTGCCTCTGATTGGCGATAAGATGAAGATTAGCGAAAGTTTGTCACATGTTTGGCTTTTTTGACGGGCACACAACCACACAGTTTTCGTGAGTGCACGCACCTACGCAGTTCGATTATGCTATGGATGTACATACTAGATATCAGTGTAACAGCAGGAACATTTGAGTCTTGCAAAATATTCTCGTGTGCGCATTTTCAAGGCCTTGAACTGTGTATAAAAATGCATCAAATTTTTGAATATTATAAGTTTATTTCCTTTTTTATTGTTGTTATTCATGAATAAAGAGTACATATATACCAACACAAAATATTTTTTTCTCACTTTACGATCTCCCTAAGAAGAATTGAAATCTGCAATAAAACAAATCGACCCTGGGCAGTCGCATATGTCGAAAAAAAAATTGACCCTCAAAGTGTTAATGACCATCGGTTATCTTCCCTCCTCATTGCATATTCTGCCCATGCCCCATTTCTTTTTCTTGATTTCAACTAAGATGTAATTAACTCGCGTTTGTTCCCTTACCCAATGTGCTCTTTTCTTATCCCTTAAAATTACACCCATCATTCTTCTCTCCATAGCTCGTTGCGTCGTCCTCAATTTAAGTGGAACCCTTTTCTTAAGCCTCCAGGTTTCTGCCCCGTAGGTGAGTACTGGTAAGACACAGCTGTTATACACTTTTCTTTTTATGGATAATGGCAACCTGCTGTCCATGATCTGAGAATGCCTGCCAAACGCACCTCAACCCAATCTTATTCTTCTGATTATTTCAGTCTCATGATCCAGATCTGTGGTCACTACGTGCCCTAAGTAGATGTATTCCTTTACCACTTCCAGTGCCTCGCTACCTATCGTTAACTGCTGTTCTCTTCCGAGACTGTTAAACATTACTTTAATTTTCTGCAGATTAACATTTAGACCCACCCTTCTTCTTTGCCTCTCCAGATCAGTGAGCATGCATTGCAATTGGTCCCCTGAGTTACTAAGCAAGGCAATATCATCAGCGAATCGCAAGTTACTAAGGTATTCTCCATTAACTCTTATCCCCAATTCTTCCCAATCCAGGTCTCTGAATACCTTCTGTAAACACGCTGTGAATAGCATTGGAGAAATCGTATCTCCCTGCCTGACGCCTTTCTTTACTGGGACTTTGTTGCTTTCTTCATGGAGGACTACAGTGGCTGTGGAGTCGCTATAGATATCTTTCAGTATTTTTACATACGGCTCATCTACACCCTGATGCCTTAATGCCTCCATGGCTGCTGAGGTTTCAACTGAATCAAACGCTTTCTCGTAATCAATGAAAGCTATATATAAGGGGTGGTTACACAGTCGGAACCCACGATAACGAAATACCGCAACAACGAAATTCCCGCGACAACGAAACATTTTCGTATCCCCGGCGAACGCCCATAGGATTCAATGCATTTCGTACCTCTCGGCAACGAAATGTAGCTGTACTGCAATCTCGCATCAACGAAATTTGCCGGAACGTAACTCTGCATATTGCGTAAGGCTAGCAGGCTCCAAAATGTGCTCAAATGCGATTGTTTTGCATTAAAATTGCGTAAAATACCACCACATTACACTTGTGTGGGCGCCGCCATTTTTGTTCACAAGAACAACCAAGCACCGGAAGCGATCAGTGCGCTGGAAACACGTCATGGCCACCATCTTGCTTGTTGATCGCCCGTTTGAAGCGGCACCATGAGCGGCATGCACGTTGCTACTGACATGTGACGACGGTGTTTGCACGCCTACCAGGTGAGATCGTTGTTTGAAACGCGCGTTCATTTTGCGTTCCCCGCGGTTGACGACTCTGCAAGGCCTAGGCCAATCGCGTGAGGCGAGACTGAACGCAAACTGGACGCGCGTTTTGAACAACAATCCCCGATCGCGGCAGTGCACTGCGTAATGTGCGCCTCGGTGAGAAAAATGCTGCAAAAACAAAGAAATCCACGTCCCACCTACGTGGAATTGTTTATGGCGCTTGAGATGGCGGTCACGGCATATGGAGTGTCATGCATGGGGCCATGATTGACCGATCATCCGGGAATACGCATCCCTTGCTTCAAAAACGCTGGTTTTGGTGCCATCCGACAGGCATCGTGTGCGGATTCTACGCCGGATGTAGATTTGCGCGAAAGGGCCGTTATCTCGATCGTTTGCCTTCGCGTACACGAGATACGATCACTCTTGCGATCGGCACCGGCCGCGGTGGCGCCTACGGGCAACAGCGTGCGCTGGAGAAATGCTGCTGCATGCGCTGTTGCTCTGCGTCCGGTGCCGAGTTACGCAAAATCTCGGCAAGTGATCGCACCTCCGAAAGCAGTTGACCGAGAATTCGGCGCTACGGCAGTACTGCCACTGCTGGTCGACGCATGCGGCACACTTTGTACTGTCAACAATGCGGTTCTATATCCTCGAGCAAAGCTTGCAAAGTAGGCTAACGGAATTTGGACAGTAAAGTTTTGTTCTGCGATGCATTACCTATCTGTGCTGTCTCTTTTCGCAACAACGAAATTCTCGCGATAGCGAAATTTTCGCGTTTCCCGCCGATTTCGTTATTGCGAGGTTCAACTGTATTCCGCACATTTCTCTATCACCTGATTGATAGTGTGAATATGGTCTATTGTTGAGTAGCCTTTACGAAATCCTGCCTGGTCCTTTGGTTGACAGAAGTCTCAGGTGTTCCTGGTTCTATTTGCGATTACCTTAGTAAATACTTTGTAGGCAACGGACAGTAAGCTGATCGGTCTATAATTTTTGAAGTCATTGCCGTCCCCTTTCTTATGGATTAGGATTATGTTAGCGTTCTTCCAAGATTCTAGTACGCCCGAGGTCATGAGGCATTCCGTATACAGGGTGGCCAGTTTTTCTATAACAATATGCCCATCATCCTTCAACAAATCTGCTGTTAACTGATCCTCGCCAGCTGCCTTCTTCCTTTGCATAGCTCCCAAGGCTTTCTTTACTTCTTCCGACGTTACTTGTGGGATTTTAAATTCCTCTAGACTATTCTCTCTTGCATTATCGTCGTGGGTGCCACTGGTACTGTATTAATCTCTGTAGAACTCCTCAGCCACTTGAACTATCTCATCCATATTACTAATGATATTGCCGGCTTTGTCTCTTAACGCATACATCTGATTCTTGCCTATTCCTAGTTTCTTCTTCACTGCTTTTAGGCTTCCTCCGTTCCTGAGAGCATGTTCAATTCTATCCATATTATACTTCCTTATGTCAGCTGTCTTATGCTTATTGATTAACCTGTATTCAGCACCTGTAATAGGCACACAGGCCAAGGTAGTTGCGCACTCCCTTCTTGTCGGCGGGCTGTGGAAAGTCAGTGATGGCATATGTCTTCTGCGGATCAGAATGGAATCCAGATTTGCTGATGACGTGGTCTAGGAACAGAAGTTTTTCATAAGCGAAACAGCCCTTTTCTGGCTTCAGGGTGAGTCCAGATGACTTGATCGCCTCTAGTACTGTGTGAAGTCGCCTCAGCTGATCTTCAAACTTCGTGGCAAAGACTATGACGTCATCCAAGTAGACGAGACAAGTTTGTCACTTCAGTCCTGCCAAGACTGCGCTGGAACATTGCAGGCACGGAGTAAAGTCTGAATGGCATCACCTTGAACTTGTAGAGGCCGTCTGATGTGACGAAGTGGTGTTCATGCAATCCTTCTTGTCGACTTCCATTTGCCAGTACCCTGTAGTGAGAACCATTAACGAGAAATATTTAACACTGCAGAGCCGGTCCAATGCGTTGACTATGCATGGGAGGGGCTATACGTCCTTCTTTGTGATCTTGCTCAGCTGATGATAATCCATGCAGAAACACTGAGTTCCGTCCTTTTTTTTTCTTCACCAAGGCTACAGGAGACACCCACGTCTCTTCAAAGACTGGATGAGTTCGTTGCGTAGCATTTGATCGACTTTTCGCTTGATATTATCGCTTCTCGTTCTCGCATCAAAACTCTGTAGAGGCTCTGACGGAGTGGCCGGGTGCATTCTTCAGTTATTATGCAATGCTTAGCAACTGGTGTTTGTCGAATCCTCAATGACATCGAAAAGCAGTCTTTGTATCGTCAAGTAAGACTGCTGAGCTCTTGCTGCTTACTCATGGGGAGACTCGGATTGATGTCAGAGGCTGGCTTGGGAACCACAGCTGTCATCGTCGATGCGGCAGAATGCGAGAAGACCGAAGTATTGCTGGTTTTTGCAATTTCCTCTTATGTGCGATCGTGGTCTACTTGCTGCAGTGTTTGTACTCCTGGTTGAAGCTTGTCAGCATTACTTTCACTTTTCTTCCTTGCAGTCGAGTGATTCCTCTTGTGACAAAAATTTTGTAGTCTAGCAGTAGATGTTGGTGGCCCTCCATGATTCCTTCTACATCTTCCAGTGCTTTGGTGCCGATGGAAATGATGATACTAGAGTGAGACGGGATGCTGACTTGATTTTCAAGCACATTGAAGGCATGGTGACTCAGAGAGCACTGTGGCGATATCACATGGTCTTCCAATAGCGTTACCAACTTAAGAGTTCAGGTCAATGATTGTGCCGTGTTGGCTCAGGAAGTCCATGCTGAGAATTATATCTTGTGAGCACTCCTGGAGGACGAGCGTCGCAGGGCATATCTTGTCATGAACTGTAATTCTTGCCGTGCAGGTTCCAGATGGCGTAATCAGGTGTCCTCCAGCTGTCCAAATTTCTAGACTGTCCCGTGCAGTCTCAACTTTCTTCAATTTGGCGGTGAAAAATCCACTGATGATAGAGCAGTCATCTCCAGTGTCTATAAGAGTGGTGACTTCATGGCCGTCGAGAAGCAGGTCGAGGTCGGTGGTTTTTTGTCTTGCGTTGAAGTTAAGGCGCGGCATCGAGTAATGGCTGCGTCGCATTGTCCTAGTGATGTTTTGTCGGTTAGTCAGGTCTTCGTTAGGTGCCATTTTCTTTTCTTCAAGGCTTTGTTCGGGTGGCGCAGTGTCGTCACTACATTGTTGAGAAGGTCTTTTCAGCGTCTTCGGCGGTAGCGGAGGACCTTTGGCATTCTGCTTTTAGTTTTCCACATATGTATGGCTTACGAACTGGTGACGGGCCAGTCCCGTGCATGGGTGGCGCTGCAGCAACAGGTAACATCTTGGTGACAGCGAACGTGAAGGATGTCAGGGCCTCCACTGCATTGCGGCGATGTAGACGACGATGTCATGCAGTCGCTCACCAAGCTGTGGATGCGGCACATTGGCAACAAACCCTCGTAGTCCCAAGTCGCTGTATGGGCATCGGTGGTATACATGGCAGGCTTGTCCACAGTGATAGCAGAGTAGGTGGTGGTCTGGAGCTCACCATACATCTGTCTTCCTTGGGCAGCTGCACTGGGCGACAGGCAGACCCAACGTTACTAGACTAGCTTCAGTTTTCAAACTCGGCGCCGTTGCATGGAACCGCCACCTGCCTGCGCCTTTGTGGCGCTGCAGTTGCGCCCAGCTTCACTTCCTCACTAGCCGGCTACGCGGGCGGGCCGGACTAAGCACGCAGTGCAGCGTTGGTGTATTCTGTGGTTCGTTGTGGACGGCGAATTTCAGCAAGCATGTCATCCGCGAAACTGTAGCCTTCGTCGAGTTTGTTAAGAATATCAGCAGATGATGTCGACAGTTCGGCGCGCACCTTTTCCTGTGCTTCCAGCAATGCGACGCTTCACTCGGCGTGCAACAGAGCGATTCATCGTGCCGACTGGGAACTTTCTGCGAAATCCACGGCACACGCTCGTGCCACTGCTCCCGCGTTCGTCGCCGTCTTCCACAGCAGGCTGCATTGCCGTTCATAATTCCAGCATAGAATTTCACTTCTCTTCTGTCGTCGTAATGAGGAGGCCGCGTTTACAGGGATATGAGCCATTGCTTAAGGAAGTATGAGCCACTCATTATCTTACGTTACGGACAGATTTAATTTTGAAGAAATTTAATTTCGAAGAATCACAAGCGTCAAATGGCGGGCGAAGGCTGCTAACCACGCCGCCGAGCAAACTCGAGACATCGAACGCAAGCAACAACGGCGGACTGCGGGCAGACCGTCAGTGACGTCGTTCTCTCCATCGCTACCGATTGTGTGAGTAACCTCATAATTGAGAAATACTTTAATGAACCCTCCGGATTAACCCAGTGATAAACACAGGGGCCGCATGTTTCAGCGTCGCTGGATAACCATCTTCACGGAGTGGAAAAGCCGACGACTTTTTTTTATGGCTTGTGTGTTCAAACACTGACTTCATCTTTCTTTTTGTAGTGCTTCTTTGGCGTGGTGAGAAGCTTCGGCTGGGATGAAGATCATCTTACAATCACGCACTTTGCCAGATCTTCAGGCTCCTGAGCCTAAACTGCGCGAAACGTTAAGACGACAGGAAGAAATACAAGACATTTAGAAACGTAGCTTCTGCGCTTCAATGTATGCGTTTGTTCCTTTCGTGCAGTTTATCCTTCTTTCAGTATGAACCAACGGGCCTGATAAATCTTATTGCTGTAGGTGGATACCGCTTTCTCATGGTGTCACTAATTCGGACAAGAGAGAACACCAGTGAGCGTAGAACACGCACAAACTGCCCGTCCGCGCGAGCTCAAGGCTGCGGTGAGGCGTCTGCAGTGGAGCTCGATGGAACGGCGCTGCCATCTGGCGGCTGCCACAGAAGTGGTGACAGAGGCTGTAGGCGTGCTGGCGGAGAGTTTTACAACTGACGCTAGTCTAGTAACGTTGGGCAGACCAGCTGGTGGCCGCAGACAGCGGAACTGCGGTACTAAGTGGCCCTGGCGTGGGTGCAGTGGGAGACCCTGGTGGAGGGCGACAGCGGCATAGGTAATCGCTTCCAGCAGGGGCTGCAGCGAATCTGGTTGCACCTCAGGAACTCCGAATGATCGCTGAACTTTTTCTTTGATGATGTCAGCAATTGAGGCCACCTGAAGCTGCAACCTTGGAGCTTCCGCAGTTCATCGCGAATGACCACTCTAATGGTCTCCTGCAGGTCGTTGGTGCCGAGTAATACACAGAGCTACACAAGCTCTGTGTAGCTTATGGCAAGTGTTAAGCAGTTGTATTGCCTTGTCCATATATTAAGCATCTTCTCAATGGTTATGGCCTCGAAAACGAATTCAGAAACGGTTTTGTGCGGGTTACGTATCAATTTGGCAAAGACTTCTTGCTTCTCACCCTGCACCAAGACGGAAACTTTTCTTTCTTTTTTGACATGTCGGAGTCGGCATGTCTGAACAGGCGAGTCATCTCCTCAGTGAAAATCGCAATGTTCTTATTCTGTAGTTGCACTCGGGTTTCCAAGAGAACTTTGGCTCCTTCCGTGTGTATGACATTTGTGAATGTCTTCAAGAAGTTCTCACGAAATTGGTCCGAAGTCGCTAGGGTTGTCTCTGTTCTCGAACCAGGTCCGAGCAGCGTCATCCAATGAAAACAGACATGGCCCAGCCTGTCCTCGCCACTCCAGTTGTTGAATGTCACAGTCCTCTCATATGTCTCCAGCCAGGTTTCAGAGTCTTCAAACAATGGTCCACGGAAAGCCGATGGCTTCCTGGGCTGTCAAAGTACAATGGATGCTGACGATGCTTGGTCTACATCGTGGCTCCCTGCTTGGCCTTAGTCTTTCTCGTCGTTATGGGCTGAAGCCCGTGCTCTAAGGGCAGGTTTTGTAGCCTGAGACTAGCTCGACGGTTTAGGATGATGTTGTACTGTCTTCAGAGTTCAGGCTTGGATCATGGCTTTTCGGGGACATCCGGTACATAAACGCATGAGTACCTCCACTAGATGTCACATAGTAGTGACAGTGAAAAACACAGTAGCAAAAACTGTGAATCCCGAAACTAACTCTTTATTGGGCATACCTGTGCCCAGAAAACAGTTGCACTCAAAGCACAACAATAGTGGCAAACACAGCCGGTGATTGTCGAAAATCTGATCCGCAGGTCAAGCATCAGCTTTTACACAGGAATCGTCGAAGGTTCCAGCGTAATCGCTGGTGCCCACGTGTCTTCCAGAAAGTACTACACAATGCACGTTGAGCATACAACCAGATTACACAAGGTTCGGTAACAACGAAAAGCATATAGAACCATCAATAACATTCGAGAAACTTCCGATACATGTAGGTGCATCTTGTGCTGAGCAATAACGTATAACATTTGTTAGCCGGTGAAAAGCGGTCACCCGAGAAAGGTAAACAAGTACATGTGTCAATAAGCCACATTTCCTTTCCAATAAAGTTTCAGCTATCTTACAGCACTTATCTCGCCTTTTCCCTTCTTAATATGTTGTTTATTGTTGTTATGGCTAACCAATGCTGTTTTACTTGGTAGGTAGTTTGTGACCAAAAGCTGCAGTGTGGTGCCAAGTCGCTTACAATCTCTTCACAATGACTCAACAGTACTCAGAAGGTAAAAAAATCCCCGAATGCAAGTGGGAAAACAAGCAGAAGCATGAATGGCGGCCACTTTTTCACGGCTGCAATTCTTGCAACCCATGCAAAGTCATGACTGAATAAATTGGGTGGGGCACCATACGAGTGGCCAAAATTTTGAGTGCAATTAACCATTTGATTGCAGCTATCAAGCAGTACTATGGGCAAGTCCAAATTATTAAGAAGGTTGGGCTCTGGATTGCTACTTGCCATGAGGGAAGGCAAGAGAGAGAGAGATAAAAGGCAATACAATATACAAGATGAGAATGCAAGATATGTAGGGTTGTGTAAATACCGAATAGTAGATTTCTAATCGAATATCGGATCAAATCAAAAAGTAAAAGCCACATATCGAATTGAATGTAGAATATCAGAAGATTTCTCACAGAATTTCATGCTTACAAATTTCGTGCAAGAAAATACGGGGCTGCACACGTTTGGGAGTCTCCTAGCATTGCATAACAAGAATGTAAAACAAGCTATTGGTAACGCAGGTTGTTAGGAATGGTCGTACGGGGTGACAACGTGCCAGCTTTCAGCCCGCTGCACGTGTTCCAATCCGGCCGGATGGGGCACACTTCGGAGAACTGCGAATGGCCGGCAGCCACGTGGCGCGTGGTCAGCTCAGGAATGTGGTCCTCGGCCGCGCCGCCCGAGACAAAGCAGAGTTCTACGAAGCCCTCTGACGTCGGCTCCGGCCCTTTTCACCTGTGTGTATGTGCGGCACGTGTATGTGAGTCATCCTCCTCCTCCAACAGCCCTCGCCCTCCTCCAAAAGGACGGGTCATCTACGGTGACGCCGAACGATGACTGGACGAACGTTTCCGTTCGCTTGGAATCAAGGGGGGAACAAGTGCTTATAAGCAGCGGTTGTCGGCTGCGAGAGCGTGCTCGTTGTGTGCTCGTCGTCGGGAGCTGAGTGCTCGTTGTCATGCTAGAAATGTACTAGTGAGATGTGTGCTCGTAAGCTGTTTGCTGTAGGTTAGTCTTGCGGGCTCCATATGGGAGTCACGCTAGACTGTCGATGTATCATCATCATCATCATCAGCCTGGTTACGCCCACTGCAGGGCAAAGGCATCTCCCATACTTTTCCAACTACCCCGGTCATGTACTAATTGTGGCCATGTTGACCCTCCAAACTTCATAATCTCATCTGCCCACCTAACTTTCTGTCGGCCCCTGCTACGCTTCCCTTCCCTCGGAATCCAGGCCATAACCCTTAATGACCGTCGGTTATCTTCCCTCCTCATTACATGGCCTGCCCATGCCCATTTCTTTTTCTTGATTTCAACTAAGATGTCATTAACGCGCGTTTGCTCCCTCACCCAATCTGCTCTTTTCTTATCCCTTAATGTTACACCTATCATTCTTCTTTCCATAGCTCTTTGCGTCGTCCTCAATTTAAGTAGAACCCTTTTCGTAAGCCTCCAGGTTTCTGCCCCGAACGTGAGTACTGGTAAGACACAGCTGTTATACACTTTTCTCTTGAGGGATAATGGCAACCTGCTGTTCATGATCTGCGAATGCCTGCCAAACGCACCCCAGCTCATTCTTATTCTTCTGATTATTTCACTCTCATGATCCGGATCAGCAGTCACTACCTGTCCTAAGTAGATGTATTCCCTTACCACGTCCAGTGCCTCGCTACCTATCGTAAACTGCTGTTCCCTTCCGAGACTGTTAAACATTACTTTAGTTTTCTGCAGATTAATTTTTAGTCCCACCCTTCTGCTCTGCCTCTCCAGATCAGTGAGCATGCATTGCAATTGGTCCCCTGAGTTACTAAGCAAGGCAATATCATCAGCGAATCGCAAGTTAGAAAGGTATTCTCCATTAACTCTTATCCCCAATTCTTCCCAATCCAGGTCTCTGAATACCTTCTGTAAACACGCTGTGAATAGCATTGGAGAAATCGTATCTCCCTGCCTGACGCCTTTCTTTACTGGGATTTTGTTGCTTTCTTTATGGAGGACTACAGTGGCTGTGGAGTCGCTATAGATATCTTTCAGTATTTTTACATACGGCTCATCTACACCCTGATTCCGCAATGCCTCCATGACTGCTGAGGTTTCGACTGAATCAAATGCTTTCTCGTAATCAATGAAACCTATATATAATGGTTGGTTATATTCCGCACATTTCTCTATCACCTGATTGATAGTGTGAATATGATCTATTGTTGAGTACCCTTTACGGAATCCTGCCTTGTCCTTTGGTTGACGGAAGTCTAAGGTGTTCCTGATTCTATTTGCAATTACCTTAGTAAATGCTTCGTAGGCAACGGACAGTCAGCTGATCGGTGTATAATATTTCAAGTCTTTGGCGTCCCCTTTCTTATGGATAAGGATTATGCTAGCGTTCTTCCAAGATTCCGGTACGCTCGAGGTCATGAGGCATTGTGTATACAGGGTGGCCAGTTTTTCTAGAACAATCTGCCCACCATCCTTCAACAAATCTGCTGTTACCTGATCCTCCCCAGCTGCCTTCCCCCTTTGCATAGCTCCCAAGGCTTTCCTTACTTCTTCCGGCGTTACTTGTGGGATTTCAAATTTCTCTAGACTATTCTCTCTTCCATTATCATCGTGGGTGCCACTCGTACTGTATAAATCTCTATAGAACTCCTCAGCCACTTGAACTATCTCATCCATATTAGTAATGATATTGCCGGCTTTGTCTCTTAACGCATACATCTGATTCTTGCCAATTCCTAGTTTCTTCTTCACTGCTTTTAGGCTTCCTCCGTTCCTGAAAGCTTGTTCAATTCTATCCATATTATACTTCCTTATGTCAGCTGTCTTACGCTTGTTGATTAACTTCGAAAGTTCTGCAAGTTCTATTCTAGCTGTAGGGTTAGAGGCTTTCATACATTGGCGTTTCTTGATCACATCTTTCGTCTCCTGCGATAGCTTACTGGTATCCTGTCTAACGGAGTTACCGCCGACTTCTATTGCAGACTCCTTAATGATGCCCACAATCTAGTCGATGTATGCCTAGTTTTAAATGTAAATCCTGCAAATAAATCCTGCTCGCCTAGTCCTGTCGCACCAAGGTCCTCCCGACCAACTACAACCGCTCCAATCCCAATAACTGAATGGCAGCGGTGAGATCGGCCTGTGGCTCCTAGATCGGCCTACGACTCGGAGACAGCAACGGCACCTGACGGACGTTGGCACATGGTGACCGACCAGTATCCTGATCAAGTTGGAGGCGACTTGGGATTGACCACCTCTTGCAACTGACTGGATACGGTGGAGAAGGACTGGTGATATGGTGCTGCTTCAGTGGGTAAGCATTTGGTTTTGGCTGTAAAATTTACCAGGCTTCAATTTCTCTGTGGTTTTGGATTTGATTCGCTGGGATCTTTTACTTGTATTTTGATTTGCGTGGGTATCGCAACAAGTATTGTGTGACAGCAGAGCCAAAGCTTAAAGTAGCGACCATGGTCCTAATGTGTTTGACGAGAGCTGACCTGTTGTGGTTGTGTGAGGAGATCGAGGTAGACGTAGAGGAGGACTTGAAGGAATCAGAGATTCGCAAAACCATTCTATAAAGTAACAATGATTTGAAATTCATCGAACAAATGGGTAAACGAATTCTAAACAAAAAACGGGAACAGGAAGCAATTAGGCAAGAGCAGGAAGAATTTAGGCAAGAACAGGAAAAAGCTAGGCAGGAACTGAAAAGAATTTCTCAAGAAGAAGGCCTAACAGAAATAACGAGGCAGTACACTGAGGCATTGAACAAAGAGATTGAAGGTTTTGAGAAGTTAATCGATGCAAGTCAACAGCGGCTGGAGAAATCTGTAGGCTGGACGCAGCGAAAGTGGCAGGAAGTAGACAGCAGATTTCAGTCGAAAGCCGAGAGAAGTAGCAGTACCTGCGAGACTAGCAGCACGTTCACAGGTGAACTCGAAGTGCTAGCAGCTAACAATGCCTTAGTGGCGACAGAGGCCGTTAAAGGCCAGAGCGAGAGCGACGAGGTGCTATGCCAACAGGTGACTGTAGAGACAGCTAGGCCAGCTGCGAACAAATTGGCACAGTTACCGCAAGTGTGCGTCGCATCTCATGGTAGCGAGGTCGTTAGCGAGGTACAGAATACTGCGGACTTGACAGACGCGAGCACCCATGTCGATTAAGATCTGCGTGCCGAAGTGAGGTGCCAGCTGGACGATGCAGTTGAGGGTAGGTCGCAGGATTGCAAGCTGCATAGCTCCAGGGAAGACAACTGAACTGTTCAGGGATCAGTGCGACTGTCCGCCAGTCTAGGTAGCCAAGAGAGGGATGATTTAGTTATGAATCATTCGGACTATGCGGCTGAGACAGCGATGGAGACCAACGAGCTGTGTGCCAATGCACAGCGTGAGCTGGGCAATGCAGTAGAGGGCAGTTCGCAAGAGTGCGAGTTGCATAACTCGAGTAAAGCCTGCTGCATTTTGCCAGAGTCAGTTGAGCTGTCCGCCAGTCGAGGCAAAGATAGAGTCGATTTAAATGATTATCAGTCAGACTGTGCGGGTAACAGACTGATTCGGGCCGATGAGATGTGTAACGGCCAGCACGAGGCGCCAGAAGGCGACATGCAAGAGAATGCAAAGAGAAAGCGCCGCCGAAAGAAGCGCCTTAAAGATAGGAATGCGGTGACTAATGTAGCGCCGCCAAAGACGGCGAGAGACCCAAAAGGGCAGGGCACGAAGAAAAGAAAGGTGCGGTCGTCACTGACGATGTTGACGCATCAAACCTGTTCGAGCCACCGGTCAAAGGGGAACCGCGAAGCATGTTTTGCACGGACGCGGACAAAGGGCACGGGGCAGTTAAATTCCTCGTCGTTCCGTCGTTCTCTTCGAAGCTCAGCGTGCAGTATGAAGAAGCGCAAGGTGGCAAGACGAGACCAGGTGGGGAGTCGCGACGCGGTCAATCGAGGTCATGATGAAAGCGGGGCGCCAGGATGCAAATTGGCAGGGGACTGTAACGTCTTGGGGGAGCTGATAGTGAGTCAGCCCTTTTGTTGTGCCCCGGTAGCCAGAATAGCTTTCAAACCGCGACCACCTCAAGTACGGCTCAAAAGTGAGTCAGTTGAAAACGTTTGGAACGGGAGGCAAACAGAGCTTCCGTAGAAGTAAAACGTTCTGTTTTGTTTTATTTTTTGAGCATCGGATAATTTTCGCGATTTAAGTTTCTTTCAATATGTAAAAGTATGAGCTTTGTTTGTGTTTTGTTAGAGAAGCTTGAGATTTGAAAGACGCGTTTTTTGTAAACATGTAGTATTGCGAGGTGTTCATTAATAAGTATACAGTCGAGCCCACTTATAATGGCCCCACTTAAGACGAACGCTCGCTTATCACAAACAAGTCCGGCATGACTGTCAAAATATACGTTTAGGCTATGGCGCTCGGTCTCAGCTACAACGAATGCCCGCGAGCCTAGCTGATCGGCTACAGCGAACGCCTTGGTGTCGCGGACCACTTTCCACGTGGCGAGATCCGCCGACCCTGTGCTGTGCACGCTCCGAGAATTGGCTTTCCCGCGGTGTCTTGCCGGAGGCACGGAGGAGCGGCGATGCGGCGAGGGGATCGCCGCGATAACGAGAGAGCGAGAAAAAAAAAAATGCCGGCCCAGCACGCATCAGCAACGTAAACACACAAGTCGAAAGTGCCAGCTCATTCGCCACGGGACCCCACTCGTCATCGTCGACGTCAGGGCAGCGGCGAAGTTTTCCACCAATTGACAACGTAGCACGTGATCACATGCTTTCGTACCCCCTCTTCACCCCCACCCCCCCTTAACGCCGCGCCTCACACCTCACACGACTGCGGGACTGTCTTTTTCTTACTTGTGGTTGTGCTAGCGTTGTCGGCGTTGTTTCCTACTGGTGTGCTCCTGTGCCTATCCGAGATGGCAGATTGGCCGGCGTCTACTTCGACAGTGAAGCGAAAAGCTTTGGACTTGGCCACGAAACTGTTGATCTTGAAAGACCTTTCCCCAAGGCGCGAAAAACCACGAACTGGTGAAAAAGTATGGTTTGTCGAAATCGACAATATCCACGATACTAAAAGAGAAGGACAAAATCTACAAGAGTGCCGCCACGGACTCCGCGACGAGGAAGTGCCTACGGAAAGCCACATATGCAGACGTTGAAGACGCGCTTCTAAAGTGGTTTCTTGATACTCGAGCACGCAATGTTCCCATCAGCGGGCCACTGATGTTGTCCAAAGCAAAGGACTTAGCGTTCCTCCTGGACTTCCCAGATTTTTCTCCTGGCAATGGCTGGCTCCATCACTTCAAGCTCCGCCACGGAATTATTTTCAAGACCATCAACGGCGAATCGGCATCGGTAAGCGACGAAGACATCAACACATGGATGTCTAAAAACTTGGCCCGTGTATCAAGTTATGCTGACAGGGATGTGTATAACGCCGATGAAACGGCGCTATTCTATCAAATGCTGCCTGGCAAAACGCACGCTACGAAGGGTGACAAATGTGCTGGCGGCAAGCACAGCAAAGTTCGCACAACTGTGCTTTTGTGCACCAACATGGATGGAAGCGATCGATGCTTGCCATTTGTCATCGGTAAATCAAAGAGGCCACGTTGCTTCCGCACATATGTACCAGTGTGTTACAGGCATAACTCGAAGTCGTGGATGACACACGAGTTGTTCGCGGAATGGCTTATTGACTTTGACAGCAGCATGGCGAAGTAAAGGCGCAAAGTTCTTCTGATTCTCGACAACTGTACCGCCCACCATGTCCAAGCTGTCTTAACGGCAGTTGAGTTGCTTTTTCTGCCGCCAAATGTAATTTCAAAAGCGCAACCGCTGGACATGGGTGTAATACGGTCGTGTAAAGCGGCCTACAGGCGCCGTGTTGTGCAGCGGATGCTGATTGCAGTTGATCGCCCCGCTGCCAATGTGCCTCTGCAGGTCTCGCTGTACTCGGCGATAGAAATGATCAAAGCGGCGTGGATGGAAGTGACACCCGAATGCATCCGGAATTGTTTTTGCAAGGCCGGCTTCGCTGATGCACCTAAAGCAGGCATTGAAAACACTGAACAAAGCCAGCCTGACGACGACTTGTGGCGACGCGTTGTTGACGCTAACCTGGCCGGCTGCGATCTTGATTGGCAAGATTTTGTTGATGTGGACGACGCTGCTGAAGTTGCGGAGTCGTTTTGCGACGAGACCGCCGTCCGGGAAGTGCGGGCATCAAGCGACGCCGAAGCATCGGACGATGACAACGATCCGTCGGAGCCAGCACCCGTAAGCGTGACCACAGCAGTGAGCCATATTGAGGCACTTAAAAATCTTGTGTATTTTAAGGCCTTGGGTGACGAACACATCGCAGCTTTGAACAAGCTTGAAACCGCCGTCATTGGGTGTGCTCTGACGAGGCAGACAACGATCACCGATTTTTTTTCTCAATAAGTTTTTGTTTTGATTGATGTCAATTTTTGTGTGTGGCCCACATACCACGAACTTCTGGATAGAACGAACGAAATCCGCGTGACGCTCGGGTTCGTTATAAGCAGGCTCAACTGTATAGGCTTTCTTTTTTTGTGTGCGTGAGGAACCTGAAGGTCAAGGTTATCGTTGAGAGGCCTATCGTAACGCGCGTGTGTATTAGTTAACCTTCTTTTGTTTTATGTGTTTTCTTGATTTTTTAAGGTTAAGCGCGTAGATCTTCAGTAAGTGCTTGATTTGCACTGAGAAGAGCTCTTAGGTCCTTTAGCGCGCGTCCTGTGTGGACGGAGTGAAGCAGATTGTTAATGACTTGGTTGTGCTCGTGTGTGTAGAGGGCAGCCGTATTCTGGCTTCTCTAGTACGCGTGCATAGAGCTAGTCAGTAAAAGACACATTTGTTCAAAGGTTCCTCTGTGTTGCGTAAGTTACGCAAGTTTGGTTGTTTGTTTAAGGAACGTGTCCTGTGTGGATTAAAGGAACAAATGTGAGTAAGCGACGCAAGTACGCGTTCGGAATAGGGACCACAAAGTTAGCGCGTTTGTGATGCCGTACCTGTGGAGTTGGCCAGACGGTTCAGTGGCAGCAGTACATGAGATAAGTACGCCACTGTGATAGGATAAGAACAGGCTGTTCGCAAAGTTAGGCTGCTTAAGTTATGTTTGGGTATTGGTGTTTGAGAGCCTTCGGTTTAATTCTGTGTAAACCTTTGCTCTTGTGCAGTGCGACGGTCGGGTTTGGTCGACCTCAAGAGGAACGTGAACGCTCGCTTTGGCGGCACAAAATTTTGGGGCAAAATTTGGGGTTCCCAGTTGAGTGACTTGCATTGAAATTTTGATAGGAAGCCTGGCAGGTTAACAGCTAATTCCGGGCGTTTGAACGCTGAGCGGTATTGTGTTGCCGGGTCGACTCTTCTGTGCCAGTTGTAAGATGGTTGAAGGCATTCCAAGTACGCAGGGGTTGCAGAGAGCAAAGCCATCGTCTTGCTCGCCAGCCATTCTCTTCCTGCCCAGCGGTTGCCAGCACTGGCCAGGCGAGATTTTCCGGGCCATGGAGGAGCTGTTAGGAATGGCCATACGGGGTGACAACGTGTCAGCTTTAAGCCCGCTGCACGTGTTCCAATCCGGCCGGACGGGGCGTACTTCGGAGAACTGCGAATGGCCGGCAGCCACGTGGCGCGCAGTCAGCTCAGGAATGTGGTCCTCGGCCGCGCCGCCCGGGACAAAGCAGAGTTCTACAAAGCCCTCTGCCGTCGGCTCCGGCCCTTTTCACCTGTGTGTATGTGCGGCACGTGTATGTGAGTCATCATCCTCCTCCAGCAGCTCTCGCCCTCCTCCAAAAGGGCGGGTCATCTATGGTGACGTCGAATGATGACTGGACGAACGTTTCCGTTCGCTTGGAATCAAGGGGGGAACAAGTGCTTATAAGAAGCGGTTGTCGGCTGCGAGAGCGTGCTCGTTGTGTGCTCGTCGTCGGGAGCTGAGTGCTCGTTGTCATGCTAGAAATGTACTAGTGAGCTGTGTGCTCGTAAGCTGTTTGCTGTAGGTTAGTCTTGCGGGCTCCATATGGGAGTCACGCTAGACTGCCAATGTATGTCTTGCCTAAAATGTTAATATGTAAATAAATCCTGTTCACCGAGTTCCTCTCTACGACCTTCAACTCCTTCAAATGGTGGCAGCGGTGAGATCGTCCGACAAATCTTACAAGGTACATAGAATTCAAGATATACAATATGATCTACTATTATAGAAGGGAACACCAAATTAGTATGCCAGCACTAATTACAGCTGAGTTCTAGTGCATAGAGGTTTGGAAGATAGTTTTTATCAATAGAATTTCTGTTGAACAGAACCAACTGCTTATTTTCTTCAGAAACTAATGAATTAGTGACTTTCCGTTGTACTGAATAGCAATGAGATTCAGTTTCATAGTGGATTAGTGCTTTGCGGCAGTCTTTTATTTACTGCATAGCAAGTTTTGCTTTCCTGTTTTTCTCTATAATGCAGAAGGTCTATCTCAATTTTAGGGCATGTGGGTTATTTAAGGCCAACCAGCGTGACAGATGAAAGGACCACGTATCATGTGACTCATGTAGCTGGTGTTGAGAGTAAAGACCAGGTGCCATCCATGCCGTTTCATAGTCACATTAAGCGGGATTTGCCCCCTGTCAAAGGCTCTAAAACCTGCAGGGTCACGGCAAGTTTACGAGGCACTCCCCAACTTGTTCATCTGCCGTTTGCATCAATGCATGTGACCAGGTCATGACACTTTCGCACCCGATGTGTAAATCCAAAGCTAGTCATGTGTCGCACGCAGTGCTCCTGTTGTGCTGTAAATTTGGCACCAATTGCTGTAAATTCAGCAGCAAGTGCAATATATCCTTGCTCCAATAAGAGTTCTAACATGCTCGGTGGCTCGGTGACTATTATGTTGCCGATGGTTGCAGGTTCGTTTATCTGCCATAGTGGCCGCATTCTGATTGGGCCGGAATACAAAACGCAACCTACTCCTTAGGAGTAGGCATCTTTCGATCAGCAATACCATGAGCAGAACCAGGAACGAGTTTGTCTACACTGTGCCAATGCTGTAGCCCGGGCACAAGAAGAAGCTCATGCAGCCGAGCGCAAGCAGCAACTGCGCACCCAGGATCTGGCAGCTTACCAAGCCGTCGTTTAATGAATTGTTGAGATTAACCCAGTGATAAACACTGGGGCTGCAAGTTTCAGCCTTGTTGTTTAACCATCTGTATGGAGTGCTTGTGACATTTTTTATTTGGTTCAAACGATACTTGGTTGCGCCAAATATAAAAAAAAAATCTGCTTACTAGTTCATAGGCTAAAAATAACTCCACACTCGTTCAATATTGCTAAAGCTGTAGTGCGAGGTTCTTGCATAGAAGCTTAAAAAATAGTTCTAGCACTTCGTATTTTCTGGCAATATCACATTTACCCATACAGCTTTGCTCGCACTTCCCAGAATGGTATTTGAAACATACGTCATAGCTGAAATCAGTGGCAGCGATATCCGCAAACACGCATTTTGTCTTCAATGCATATGGACGACGACGTGCGCAGGAGAACTGTTCTACTGGCTGCAGCACCATTTTTTTCGTCATGATACAAAGTTGTGAGCTACACTCTGTTGGCACCCCTACTCCTCTAGCCACCATACCTGAAGGACAACCTACAAACCTAGAGTGAACAGATTTCTGTGCCTATATGCTTCCTTTGTTGACATCTCTACCTCCCCATGGACCGGGTGACTGTTGGTGGTAAGCTGCCCTGATTAGAGATGCTCGGGTCTCTGTGGTGTCGATCGTTCGTTTTGAAAGGTGTCAATTCCAGAACCACAACCAGTTTGCAGTGTGAAACATTCAATTCTTTGCTTTTTTTCTTGGAGGAAAGAAAGAGCAGAATAGACATTGCACATGCAATTGACAACATTCATGCTCCACCTAACAATTTCAATGCCACCCACCTGGCAGTGGCCTTATGTCCAAGCCAAGTGGTGCACAGAGTGTGCGAAGCTGCTGCAGTTCTTGAAATCCTGTCACTAATGTGACTGCCTGGCCTGCTGTGCCTGCAAATGCAAAAGGTGATCAACACACCCTCAATTTTATGGTACAGTACAGTACACCATGATGCAGGAGAACTATTCTCGACACCTGGCAAAGAATGCACAAAGTGATACCAAATCTTATCCGGCTCAGAAAGACCACAGTAAAGAAAAGACAACACTTACCAAAGCAAAATCTGTTTAAGAAAGGATGTAGGAGGACATTAGCCGTCAGATACACGGGCCTGTGAACATTCAAAACTTTCGAGTAGTGGATAAAATATTGTCCTATCTGCTTTGGTCCTCAAATCCTTCAATAGAGTAGTCACTAGTGAAACCTGATAATAATAACACCTAATTTAAAAATTTTTTCTGAAATTCGGAAGCCTACTGCCTGCAGTCTCAATGTTATAATTTTTCAGTACTAATACACATTTCAGGATATCGACGCTTCCGAAACACCAATCGTTAGTCCATTTCCAAGCTATGTTAACAATGCCTCAGTACTGCGAACTCAAGGATGCCTGAATTTCACTGCATCCATCGTGGCAAAAGAAGCAGTAGGCTAAAAGATGATGCAGCATGCAAATAAAACACTTTGGACCTTGCTTCAGTGCAGAAGAGAGGCAGGAAACAAGCAAAACAGTTAATCTTTCATTAGTGCTAGAAATGTGCTTATTTTTGGTGCTCCTATGTTTTCACATTATATTTCAAGATGTAGTAGTCAGAACGTTACTCCGATACATAAAATTATAGTCTGATCACTGGTGTTCTCAATAGATGTATAGCAGTAATAATCGCTCAGACAATTTTTCACAATTCTTATGTGAAACATCAAAGAAGCATCTCAAGGAACATGAATGAAAATAATAATTTGCTATTATAGTGCAAAAACACTACTAGCCTACGAACCTAGATTTTGCCTCTGTCTGTATGAAGTCTCTTCATACAACCCCATGAGTAATGTGCAAAGAGGCTATGCTTGCATGGTATCGCAAGCACAGCCATTCTCTTTTGAAAGTTTTTACCCATGCATTTCGCTGCGTGTGATGTCATAAAGATATACCAATGACATTGTAATTGCAAAGCATTTAATTCGCAACCGGTCAAACAACAGCTTAGCAATGCCTAGCTTGGTGCAAGAAAATGGCTAATTTAGTTCAAGAAAATGTGCTCTCGCACGATATTCTTTCGTTGACACAGTCAAACCGTCTGTCATTTTTTACTTTAAGTACCGAGAGTAAAAAAAAATGTGATGTATACAAAATATGCATCTAGTTCCTAGTTCCTAATTCTTTTAAGTCAGATTATGCAAAAAAAGAAGTTATTATGAAGATTTGTTGGCATGAATTCTAGCCATCGTGATGCCCATGCCATGCGGGAAAGCAGTAGCTTTGCAAATGTGAAAATGGGCAAGTTTCTACTGTACAGGAGGCATTCGATCTTTTGAAATGCTAGGAGACTCCCAAGCATGTTCAACATGGTATTTTTTTGCCAAAATATGTAAGTATTAAGTTTTGTGAAACATTTTCCAATATTCAATTCAATATTCATTTTTTTTCTTGATTCGATTCAATATTCAATTTGAAATGTACTATTTGGTATTCGCACACCCCTAGTTTATACAACTGAGAACCAGTGGGCACTCAGCACTTGCTTTGTCCATTATTCTAGCATTCTTGCTTTTAAATTGGTAAGTGAATTCACCTTTGTGACTTGCTTCAACGCAAACTAAGCAGAAAGAACACAGTGCACACGAAGCTACCACCACTCGGTGCACTCTGTTCCTATCGCAGGGCCCGTATTCTGAAACGTTCACCTTCTGCGAAACTATCGCCTTGGCCACGCCTCCGCCAAAGGCGCGTGCTGATTGGCAGTTTTAGCAAAACCAGAAAGTAAACAGCGTCTGCTAGTAGTTCCGGCCTACGTCATTTTAACGTCATCGTGTCGACGGGTGCTCTCGACATATATTGAATAAACGAACATGTCTTTTGGCGTTCGGTTGGTGGTGGAGTGTAGTTGAGATAAGACAGGTGGTAGTTTATAGTATCCTCCTTGGTGGCGTCCTACACGCATTGTTTTGCAGCTATATTTGTTGATTCATTTAAAATAAAACATTTCACACTACCTTATTCAATTTATTCTGCCTAAAGTGGCCGTAACCAACCGTAGTCAGCGTGCAAAACTCGTACTGCGGCCACTGCACTCGAAAACAGCACACCCAAGCCGCTCTGCACAAGCAGGGTGCGCTCTCTCATGCGATGCGAGGCGTTCAACATTGTGTTTTCGTAGTGCACGCTGACGTTACGGGTAAGCAGTCGCTTGATTTATTGAATGTGACTATCGTGACGGCGAAACTATCGCGGAAGGCGAACGTTACAGAATACCACCCCAGATCTTTCAAGACAGGTTCCTGTGCATCTCGCTTCAATGCCAACTAAGCACTGAGAACACAGCACACCTGAAGCTACCATCCCTCGGTGCACTCTGTCCCCATCGCAGATCTCTTTCAAGATAGGGCCCGTACGTCTCACTTCAGTGCCAACTAAGCAGTGAGAACACAGCGCACACGAAGCTACCACCACTTTGTGCACTCTGTCCCCATCGCAGATCTCTTTCAAGATAGGGCCCGTGCGTCTCGCTTCAATGCCAACTAAGCAGTGAGAACACAGCGCACACGAAGCTACCACCACTTTGTGCACTTTGTCCCCATCGCAGATCTCTTTCAAGATAGGGCCCGTGCGTCTCGCTTCAATGCCAACTAAGCAGTGAGAACACAGCGCACACGAAGCTACCACCACTTTGTGCACTCTGTCCCCATCGCAGATCTCTTTCAAGATAGGGCCCGTGCGTCTCGCTTCAATGCCAACTAAGCAGTGAGAACACAGCGCACACGAAGCTACCACCACTTTGTGCACTTTGTCCCCATCGCAGATCTCTTTCAAGATAGGGCCCGTGCGTCTCGCTTCAATGCCAACTAAGCAGTGAGAACACAGCGCACACGAAGCTACCACCACTTTGTGCACTCTGTCCCCATCGCAGATCTCTTTCAAGATAGGGCCCGTGCGTCTCGCTTCAATGCCAACTAAGCAGTGAGAACACAGCGCACACGAAGCTACCACCACTTTGTGCACTTTGTCCCCATCGCAGATCTCTTTCAAGATAGGGCCCGTGCGTCTCACTTCAGTGCCAACTAAGCAGTGAGAACACAGCGCACACGAAGCTACCACCACTTTGTGCACTTTGTCCCCATCGCAGATCTCTTTCAACATAGGGCCCGTGCGTCTCACTTCAGTGCCAACTAAGCAGTGAGAACACAGCGCACACGAAGCTACCACCACTTTGTGCACTCTGTCCCCATCGCAGATCTCTTTCAAGATAGGGTCCGTGCGTCTCGTTTCAATGCCAACTAAGCAGTGAGAACACAGCGCACACGAAGCTACCACCACTTTGCGCACTTTGTCCCCATCGCAGATCTCTTTCAAGATAGGGCCCGTGCGTCTCGCTTCAATGCCAACTAAGCAGTGAGAACACAGCGCACACGAAGCTACCACCACTTTGTGCACTTTGTCCCCATCGCAGATCTCTTTCAAGATAGGGCCCGTGCGTCTCGCTTCAATGCCAACTAAGCAGTGAGAACACAGCGCACACGAAGCTACCACCACTTTGTGCACTCTGTCCCCATCGCAGATCTCTTTCAAGATAGGGCCCGTGCGTCTCACTTCAGTGCCAACTAAGCAGTGAGAACACAGCGCACACGAAGCTACCACCACTTTGTGCACTTTGTCCCCATCGCAGATCTCTTTCAAGATAGGGCCCGTGCGTCTCACTTCAGTGCCAACTAAGCAGTGAGAACACAGCGCACACGAAGCTACCACCACTTTGTGCACTTTGTCCCCATCGCAGATCTCTTTCAACATAGGGCCCGTGCGTCTCACTTCAGTGCCAACTAAGCAGTGAGAACACAGCGCACACGAAGCTACCACCACTTTGTGCACTCTGTCCCCATCGCAGATCTCTTTCAAGATAGGGTCCGTGCGTCTCGTTTCAATGCCAACTAAGCAGTGAGAACACAGCGCACACGAAGCTACCACCACTTTGCGCACTTTGTCCCCATCGCAGATCTCTTTCAAGATAGGGCCCGTGCGTCTCACTTCAGTGCCAACTAAGCAGTGAGAACACAGCGCACACGAAGCTACCACCACTTTTTGCACTCTGTCCCCATCGCAGATCTCTTTCAAGATAGGGCCCGTGCGTCTCGCTTCAATGCCAACTAAGCAGTGAGAACACAGCGCACACGAAGCTACCACCACTTTGTGCACTTTGTCCCCATCGCAGATCTCTTTCAAGATAGGGCCCGTGCGTCTCGCTTCAATGCCAACTAAGCACTGAGAACACAGCACACACGAAGCTACCACCACTCGGTGCACTCTGTCCCCATCGCAGATCTCTTTCAAGATAGGGCCCGTGCGTCTCGCTTCAATGCCAACTAAGCACTGAGAACACAGCACACACGAAGCCACCACTACTCGGTGCACTCTGTCCCCGTCATAGATCTCTTTCAAGATACACTCTTAAACAAAGGTACACCCTTTGGGGTGTGTATCTGCCACACAACAATAATTGTCATCTGCCTTGCTTGCATTTCCTTTCTTGAAAATGCCGTGCCCGCTACTTTCCTGTCAGGAATCCTATGTCATGCTGATAATGCGCATGCCGTTCGTTACTGGGAAGTACCAGGCTCTCAGCATTAAAGAAAGAAAATGCGGACAAGACAGATGACGTTTATTGTTGTGTGGCAAGATACAACACAAAAGGTGTTATTTTGTTTTAGAGTGTAGGGCCCGCGCGTCTCGCTTCTGTGAGAACTACGCAGTGAGAACACAACGCACACAAAGCTACCACCACTCGGTGCACTCTGTCCCCATCGTAGATCTCTTGCAAGATAGGGTCCGCGAGGTCGCACCATTCGTAGTTGCCGGGGTTTACGGTTAATTATGGTTGATAATAGCTTGACGTGAATGGATAAGATGCTAACGAGCAATAACGGGTTATAATGATCGGAACATCATCAGCGCACCTAGCACCACCACCTGCAGCAGTTTCCTTGCATCATCATTTACTTTGCGCTGCCATCCGCAGCAGTTCCGTGTCGCCGCAGCGCTGTCGTTTCTACTGGTCCAATCAAGTTTCATATCATTGACAATGACACCAAGGTGCGTGAAGATGAGCAAGTGGCACTTATGCATACTTAGACAACTCTTGGAGAAATTCCTGCATGAATTTTTTTCGTCACTGTTCATCATTAGAACAATGCCATGACTGCTTGACGGTGGCCACAAAAGTGTCACACTATTGGCTCAATTTGCCAATTAAACATCAAATGGCAGCTTGCCTCTGCACATGGTTAGAATGATCGCTCACCATAACGGCCAGCCCGTCCAGAACGGTGGAGATGCGTCTCCAGGTCATACGCCACGTCAAAGTGGATGACCAGGGTGACCCTTTCTGCATCAATACCACGAGCTGCCTGGAATACAGTAGATCATTATTCACAAACCGGTCTGCAGAAGAACAATAACAAACATCTGTGGTAGGTCTCATCTGCATACCATCCACGCCTAGCTCTACTTCTTTAGCTCCACTAATCCATACAGTATAATGACATATCATCAGAGGGGTTGCAGCATCTCCTGATTCAGTGTGATTACAGAAGCCACAAAGGCAAGGAAACCCATGCAGTAGTGGCACCAGATTTTCCTATAGGTTGTAAGGTTAATCCTCAATATAGCAAAATTCTCGCTATAACGAAATATATAACTTTTTATAACTTCCTGTCCATAGAACACTATGTATTTTGAACTCCGATATATCGAAGTGTGTTTACACATGGTTTCAATGTAACAAAATTTCACTGCCACTTCAGAGAACCGAGATAATAAACTGAAACTGCCACGGGTGCAGTGGTTCAAATGGCTGAATTGCAAGCAGTTGCTTGTGAATGCACCTCTCAAATTGCGCGACATGCAAGAGTGGGTCGTGGTATTACTAGTAGAATTAAACGCAAGACCGTCTCACCATGATATTCTGTATAAAGTCTAAATGGGACAAGATCCTACCCCCCCCCCCCCCACAACATGTGCTGTGGGTGTAGGAAAAAACGTGTGAGGGTGAGGCTATACATGAGACCGACTGTGCCGACAGCGACGACGAGCAACAGGAAGGGCGGTCAACAGAACAGGCGTGTTTTAGAGGGGTGAAAGGCAGATGGGAGAGAAAAGAACACATAAATGGGTGTGGCGAAAGCATGCGGTGGCTCAATTTTCATCCCCCACCCCCAGGAATTCACATTCCATGTTTCGGCGCAGATACCTAGTAGCTAGATTTATTTATCGTAACCAATAACAGGGCATGACAACATTATAGTACAGTTGAACCTCGCAATAACGAAATCAGTGGGGAACAAGAAAAAATGGGCTTTCGCAAGAATTTCGTTGTAGGGAAATGAGACAGCACAGATAGGTAATGCATCACAGAACGAAACTTTACTGTCAAAATTCCGTTAGCGTACTTTGGCAAGCTTTGCTCAAGGATATAGAACCGCACTGCAACAGTACAAAGTGCACCGCATGTGTCGATCAGCAGTGGCAGCACTGCCGTGAGGCAGTATTCTTGGTCAATTGCTTAGTCAAATACAATCACTTTTGCAAGATTTTGTGTAACTCGGCACCAGACGCAGAGCAACAGTGCTCCACGCAAGCAGCAGCATTTCTCCAGTGCACGCTGTCGCCCATAGGGACCGACCCCTCTGTGCCGAGCACGAAAGTCATCGTATCTTGTATACCCGAAGGCAGTCGATCGAGATTACGGCCCCTTCGCACAAATCTACATCCAGCGCCGAATCCGCATGAGATGCCCGTCGGGTGGCACCAAGACCAGCGTTCCTGAAGCAAGGAATGCATATTCCCAGACGATCGCTCAATCACGGCCCAATGCATGGCACTCCATGTTGTGACCGCCATCTCAAGCGCCATAAACAATTCCACACAGGTGGGACGTGGATTTCCTTGTTTTTGCTGCATTTTGTTCACCGAGGTGTGCTTTATGCACTGCACTAGGTGTGAAAAAACCGTTGTCACATGTTGGCAGCAACATGCGTGCCGCATTGAATGGGTGATAATCAAACAAGATGGCAGCCATGACGTGTTCCCGGCGCACGCGATCACTCCTGGCGCTTGGTTGTTTTTGTAAACAAAAATGGCAGTGCCCACACAAGGGTAATGCAGTGGTATTTTACACTATTTTAGTGCAAAGCAATCGCATTGGAGCACATTATGGAGCCTGCTAGCCTTCCGGTAAATTTTGTTGATGCAGGATTGTAGTACAGCGACATTTCAATGTCAAGATGTATGAAATGCATTGAATCCTCTGGCCATTCGCTGAGGATCCGAAAATATTTCCTCGACGCGAGAATTTCGTTCTCGCAGGGTTTCGTTATCGTGGGTTTTGACTGAATACAGTTAATTTTGTCATAGAACACTCATGAGAGCTTACGGTGCCACGGCTGCTCATTGTTAAATACAAGTGTTGTTAAACCTGGTAATGTTTTAAGTGGGCTCAACTGTACTTCTTTGGCTTAGTAAAATATTTTAATGCCTGTCCCCCCACCTCTCTCTCTCTCTCTCTTTTGTGCAACCCAGTTATACAAGTGATTGGCTATAACAATGGGATTTTATTAGCATTTGAATATTCTTATAAGTGGGTTCAAGTGTGTGTGCTTATCAGTCTAGCATTTTGCCTATTTCTCCCTTAAAACCTCTATTCTAGCTACCTTGCAGGCTTGCCTATGCCTGTAGTGAACCCGGTCCTATCAATCTCTGTCCGGCACTTTTTTCACCAATATTCTAAACATCTCTTTGCTTATCACAATGGATGACCGATTAATGCTTCCATCAACTTTGAATCCCAGCGCTTCTGGAAGGTGGCTGTTACCAACTGGTCTCGCTAGGTGAATACATTGGCATTCTATTAGGATATGGTGAGTTGTCTCTGGATATTTGCTGCAGCAGACACACGCTTAAATATGATGCAAATATTTGCTCCTTCATTCACAGCCAACTCTAGCCTCAAAATAGCAAGGCACTTCCATTCGCGTTATCGTACAGATTTTCCCTTCTAATTTCTTTGTTCCCATTCTTGTGAATCTCTGTGGTCGTTTCTGTTTCCATTCTTTGCATCCTATTCGCTGTTTCTCTTTCTCTCACTCTCTTTCTCACTATCCTGGTTCTCATTTACACTTTCAGTTACCCTGTACTTGCTTGCAAACTTTCTTGACCTCTCCCTCCATTCTGTGTTCACACTTTTGAGGTACAGATACTTGCCCAATTTAGTCACCCATTAATTTTCAACCATGTGCGCGAGTCTTCAAAACTTATTTTTCTCTGCACTTCTCTGACCTCAAGCGAGGCCCAACCCATGTCACCCTGCACTGCCTCATTTGCGGTTTTACTGTGGGCCCCCATAGCCAACCAACCTACTGACCTTTAGTTAACTTCCAAGCCCACGAGATGTCTGATTTTAAGGAGAGAGACATTTACGAATGTTAACGCTGGCACCATTACTCCCATTCCAGATTCCTTGCACCACCTCTTATTTATTGTAGCCCCAAAGTGCACTACGTTTCATTATTGCTGCATTCTGCTATCCCTTCATTTTTAGATTATCTTGGTGGGTGCTTGAGTAGATCTTTCCTTCATTCATGTGTATATGCAGGCATTTACATTACTTGACCATAAGAATGAGATACCATTGAAGTGACACCACACGATTACTCGTATCTTCATTAATTATCACATTTTCCTTTGTTTTGTTCTTGTGCCCTGCTCTGCCTAGGCTTAGGTTTGTCACTGCAATGCCACACATGTTCGCAAGTATCTATAAATACCTTGCATTGTTTGCTAATAGCACTATGTTGTCCACACACGTCAACTCAGGAAGCTTCTCTTGCACCCTTTGCCCATCAAGGATGTAAAACAAAACACAATTCACTGCTTTCCAGGCATCTTTCTATGCCATTAACAAAGTGTGGGGCTGTGGCACCACCTAGTAGTGCTAAACAATACCACTGCGCACATATTACAGTTTCTGAGGTAGACAATAGGAAGAGCACTATGCCACACAATCTCAAAGTCTGCTGATGAAAAAACTTGGCACAATGACGGACAAAGCATGGCAGGAGGAGTTGCTCCTGTGTGAGCATGGCTCAATTTCCAACAACGAAAGGAAGGGAAAGCCACAAGAACACAGCAGCAATTGCACTTGATTACCATTATCTGCATTAAAACAAAAAAAACTAAAAAAATTTTCCCAGACAAAAATTAGGGGGTAGGTACCCTTTAACCCACAAATTATAATTCCAGAAAAACATACCAAATTTCCGAAATCTTTTTATGTAGCCATAATAATTTCTATGTTATTCTGATTCTGAAAATTTATTACTTGATTGTTTTCTGCTTAGATTTAACACAAAAATAAAGCATAAAAATGAAAACTGCTCAAGGGGTGCTTTCCCTCAATGCTGACCGTAACCTGTCTTTGGCAGTGGGAGCAGCACATCGGGCTGAACGAGTGTGGCTCGTCATTGGAAATATTGGTACAACCTCCCGTGATGAGTACAGCTTGGAATCGGGGTTAAAGGGTTAAGCCTCTAAGGCTCATTGCCATACATGTATGGCAGCAACGAAACATTTGAAAAAACATGCTGTCTCGAAACAAAAGGCCTCCAGCATCACACTGGAGGTGCTTCAAGCTTCTAGGAAATATTGTGCTTGACTGGCCAAAACTAATTTCTCACTTTGCTCTGTGGTGGCTGCCACCACAAATAGTTTGGGAGCATTCCTGCTTTGCTAGCTTTCTGCCGCATGCTCACGCACGTGCTTGTGGACCTTAGAATTGGCAATCTCGCACATGTTCTTTCAAGTCACCGGGGAGGGGACAAGTGATTTCTATCTGGCTTCTTATTTTTCAGAGCGTCGCCCCAAGATGCGTGGTGATGCTCCAAGCGTTCATTCATGGCGTAGTAAACCAAAAGACAAACGCCGAAAGAAACCACCTTCTTGCCTCCCTTGTCACCATCGCAGATACCAAGAGCTTCAAGGTTGCCATTCACGAGGCTTTCTGGCAATTTTGTTTGTCAGTCTTGTTAATTGTTCTGAAGTTGTTCTTTCTTTTCTTTTTTCTAAACAATGCTCATAAATTATTATTCCTTCTTTTAATGCTCTCGGGCCCCCTTCGAAGTATGTTAAATAAACAAATTTCACGGTTTGCGTGGACTCACGAGGTCGGTGGAGACAAGGATGCGGCAGCGGTAGGCCTTCAGGCACACCAGGGCCTTGATGCGTTCAGACTGCGCCTGGGCTCCGCTCAGCAGCTGTGCTCTGTGGCCTGTGCGGCGAAGCCTCTCCTCCAGGGATTGCGCTCTTCCGAGAAGTAGAACAGTGGAAGGGTCAGAGCAATTGCAAAAACACCTCGGTAAGCATAGCGGCAATGAATGACAAGATAATTGATGACATAATCAGTTACAATTAGCAATACAGTAGCAATAGCCGACGTTCCAAACCTGACATTTATCACATGTTTTCGGCTACCGCAACCACTTTGCCACACGCAGCCAGCAAAAGCATGGCCTTCGAGATCTGTATTTGTTACCCGGAGGGGTCTGTCATTGGGACTGGATTTGGACACCACTTATAGTTCAGTCAGGCAAGAAGGCCCGCATGTATGCTTCACCTTGGAGGACAAGGTCAGATAAGCAGACACAACTGCACCTTTCAACAACAATAGCTGTGCTGCACTCATCCTACCTATTTGTACCAATATTGCCAAAGACGAGCCATACTCATCAACTCAATTTGCATTGTGCATTTAAGTTTCAGCAGCTGCACCTATTCTTTGATGCTTTATTCATTTCAGATAATGACTCTTGAACCTTACATATGTGCGAAGGAACGTCTCTTTATAAAGTCAGATTTCACTGATACTCTCAGTTGTTATAAGGAACAAACCACACATATAATGTTTTTAAATGTGGATGTAATGCACAATAGTTTACTGGAATAAAAAAATACTCTTAATTTCTTTACTTTTTTTACAAAAGAACTTGGGAGCTAATATGTTCCTTCAAATCCAGCTATATATTTCGGATACACACTGGCAGTTGTAAAGCCCAGTTCAGATATGGCTTCACTGCAGGAATGATCTTTAGTTATAGCTCAGATATAAGCAAATTAAATATGGTGAGGTGGTGTAGCGAGGTGTAGGCCCCCTCTCCCTGACTTGCCTCCTCCTCTTAGAGCGAAAGCTCTACTCCTTGAGGTACAACTCCCAAAGTCAATCTCGGCGTGCCTTTGACCTTCAGCAAGTGTGAAGGTGTGACGTCACGTCACATGATCTATGGAAAGGCGTTGCAGCTGCGCTCACTCGAGCCTCACCACTGTGTGGAACATGACTAGGCAGGCTTTTTTTAAATTTATTTATTTAGCAAATACTGCCAAATTTAGCAAATAGTTAGCAAATATTACAGGCCTTAGGCAGGAATGAACAATAAAAACAGAGAAAACATACATTGCAACAGAAGAAGCGAACAATGAGACTCGACCAGAGTCCAAAAACAGTGAAATCAAGTACAAAAGCAAAACAGTTGGCTCAAAACAGATTACATGTGTGCCCTATTCTTCACCCAGGGCTTGTTCACCATTTCACGCAAGTTCATCATTTTGGAACTGACCACGTTTCCTGGCAGACCATTCCACTGGGAATGGGGAAGAAATGAGTATTTAAAAACATTTGTTTTACACGAAAATGCACCGACTTTTTTAGACCGCCAGGAACGCGTAGGGCCGTAGATAAGGGGCTCAACTAAAATGCCTTCCTCTAGTTTTATTTTATTACGATAATACAAGTAAAATTTTAGTCGTTCATGGTGACGTCGCATGTTCAGCTGTTCGAGTCCTGCGGTGTGCAGTAGGGCTGTTGGGGATATATTCCAGCTTTAGCAATTAAATATAAACCCGACTGCCTTGCGTTGGACATTTTCTAGTTTCACTTTAACAGCTGCTTTGCCGGCGCTTGGTGGTCGCTCAGTCATGGACGGAGCACACGCCTGTGTGAGCACGTCGACTCTTTGCCGCAGGCGCCAGGCTCAGTCTGAGCACCCTGCCGATATAGCTCACTGGGAGACGCAGTTAATAACCGTGTCTAACCACGCTTAACAGAGCAATCGCTCGTAAAACTAGGTTCAAGCCACGTTGAACCCCAGTCACTTTCTCTCTCTCTATTCTTTTCTTCAGGCGCTCTTTTGTTTCGCGGAAATGCCCAAGCCGTTCACCTTGCTGCTAGTTACTTCTGCACTGCAAGCAAGGTCTGTGACATGGACGTGAAAGCTGAGATGTTGCTTCTGCTGTTCATATAGTGTACATCAGTGAACTAGTACTATAAACACACGAAAGTATTGCGATCGGCGCACTGCATTAGTTCAGTGTATGCAATGGCCAAGCCAGGTGAGGGGCCCTTTAAATGTGCTTCATTGGGTCTGAGAATGGTGACTGCAAGGGAGCAAATTTATTTGAAGAACAGCAGAGAGGTCAACCAGAGGTAAAGTCCTCTAGCATACTACTGTACAGTGAAGGAAGGAGAAGACAAAGAGTGTGATAGGAGATGACATAGGATAGGTCGCAGGATATGAATGCACAACTAACAAAATATTTTGCTCAGCTAGTTGGTTCATACTTGCAGAATTTAAATCTTTATTTCGACAGAAAACAAATTTAGCCCTGTCAAAAGAATTCAGCAATACCCATCTCACTATGACTGGTAATGCGTTTAGCAGTGAAGCGACGCAACATATTACCACCACCAAAACTCCTTATGTATGAGACGGGCGCAAAAGCAGGGCTCCTCTTTTGCGCTTCTCCATCAACACTGCACCTTCTAGTGACAGCGGCATGGACCTGCACGTGACCTACAAGATGCATGGCGTGCGAGCACTGAGAAATGCATGACGGGGCAGCAGGGCTCCTCTCCTGCACTTTTCTCTGGACATGCTGTGCCATCTAAGTGGCGTTGCCGGGAAGTTCGTGCGTAGACTCCGGTACTAGAAGATGTGGGGCGCTCCGGTGCATGTGAATGGCTGCACATGCACTGATGCACAGCCAGTGGCAGATACTCGGTGACCTAAGTTGGCAAGACGGTCATTCACGAGCAGCACATGCCCAGTGCACTTGTGGCGCAGCCTGTTGAAGGGTCGGCTTGCTGTCCTTGAGGAACCTGTGTGATGTGGGTTCGATTCCGCCCAGCAGTGGAGAAAACTTAAAGGAACTTTTTCCTCATTGTAGAGCAGCAAACACCTACTGGCCCAACCCAGTGACCCAGGTTGGCATCAAAAAGGTTTATTGAAGGCCAGCATAACAGACAGAAAGATGTAGTCTCAGTCGCTGAGAATTTCTCTGGGGGCGCACGCCATGATGCATGATGAAGTTTCGAAGAAGAAAGGAGACAACATCACACGTAGTGCTGGCTGGTGGAGTGGCTTTTTCGGCATCAAGTGCTCCACCGTAACAATGACCCAGCCAATAGTTGCCAGCTGCAGTAAGTGATAACAGACAGCAGAGGTCATGCAGTCGAATGGGTGAGCGGGGCAGGGGAGAGGTTGGATGGTATCAGTTGGACAATGAGGTGGTAGTTTGCAGTGCTGACAGTCCATGCATGAGCAAACAAACTTGCAAACAAACTAGCAAACGAAGTTGTGCATGCCACGTCAGTAATACTGCTGGTGCTGATGCTCGTAACGTTAAAGAAATACCAGCGTGAGTGCCAAGTTCTTGGAATGACGAGCAGCCATTAACGACTGTCTGGCATGTAACCGGACCTGTAGAGGAGCTGACTGTGTACGGCAAAATGAGAAGTCTGACGGCGAAACGAGCGAGGTGCTAGGATACTGGGCTGCCTGGAGATAAAGTCCATGAGGTGGGCGATGCAGGAGTCATGTTGCTGCTCGTAAGCAATGGTGTGGAGATCGGTTGAGGACAATGCGGAACCAGGAGTGGAAAGGCAGTCAGTAGGGTCACACGGCAGGGGAGAGCATGACAGAGCATCTGCCTATGAGTGCTTGCAGATGGATCTGTATACTACTATGTTACTCTTGCGTTCAAAGAGCCTAAAAAGGGTCTTTCAAGGGGGACAGCCAACAAAGCGCATGGTGGTCTGCAACCACGTCAAAAGGGCAGCTGTAGAGATAAGGTCGGAGCTTGCCGAGTGCCCATACGATAGCAAGGCACTCCTTTTCTGTGATGCTGTAGTTGGATTCAGCATTGGTCAGTTTGCGGCTAGCATATGCAATGACATATTTGGCACGTCCAGCTGTACACTGCGCGAGAACAAAGCCGAGGCCAGTACCACTAGAGTCAATATCAACTCCAGTAGGTCTGTGAGGGTCAAAGTGACGTAAAATTAGAGGTGATGCTAAAATACAATGAAGGGTGGTAAAACCAGCATCACATTCTGTGAACCAAGACGACAGGTCATAGAAACTTGCCCCAAGAAGTTCAACGAGGGAAGGTATGATTGTCGTGAAGTTACAAACGAATCGTCAGAAACAGGAGAAGAGTTCAACAAAACTTCTAGTTTCCACATGTTCATTTGCTTAGGGAACTCTTCGATGACACAATGTTTTGCAGGGTCAAGAAGAATTCTATCCTTCGACCCCATATGTTCTAAAAAGATCAGTCTTCCTGCGGTGAAGTGGCAATTTAAGGGGGATATGGGTCTTAGAAAGCGAAAATGGCAAAAAAAAAAAATATGTTTGGAAACTATTTATTTTGGCATCTGCAATGCCTAATCTATGCTATATCAAAATGATTTAGCTGAAAGCACACTGTACGTGTCCGAAAAAAATTATTTTGTAAGCACGGATGGCGAGAAAGCTTATAATCCTGCAGAAACACTGGAGTTCACAGAGCCACCTCTTGTCTTTCCCATTGCTGAGGGCCACCAACTGGGTATTGTTCAAAAGCTCAAATTTCAACCTTTTCATTCCCACACTCCTCGCCCAGAAATACCGCATAGGAAAAATGCAAAGAAAAAATTGTATTCAATTCACACTGACCGGTGGTTAGACAGCGAAGCTGGAACGACAATTAGAACAATTACCCATTGCAACGTAGCTTGAAATTACTCACATGGCGACACTCACATGCACTTTACCTAATTATGTATTAAGCCTAAGATGTTTCAATGGTCTGTGACTTGGCTTGCGCCAACAAAGAGTGGACCAGGCATAAGCGAAATGCATTTAACCACACTATCGCCGGGCCTTGTATATACGCTGCTCTTCAGGAGTCCTCACTAAACGTGGCCTTCCCATGATACTGTCACAACACAAATCAGCTGCTAGGCAGATTCTTCTTTTACATACGAAAGCGTAGTTATGTCACTCCCCACTTTGTATGCTACAGTTGCTGCTCGCCGGCAACTGCAGCTGATGCAACTGTAATCTTAACCGGGAAACGCTTGCAGCGAACGCTATGTGATAAGGTGAGCTTTCTGGTTATTGTTTTCTTCCCCCCCCCCCCACGGCCGGTGCTGCCGCTGGATGGATGGACAGATGGAAGGAAGGAGCATCCCCTATGAAACTGGGTGATGGCAGTTGCCAGGATGCTCAGCTTTTAAGTTTTGTTAACTGTGTTGTAAGTTATTAAAATTCGCCATTTTCTTTTAAATACATCTTCCGACACTTTTAACCTTATGTCACCTCTCTGCTTTTGAGCCACCAATCTTCCAATCGCTTTTTGCTAATTTCCACCGCATATTTATTTACAAGACTATTGTTATCTCTAAACCCTAGGGCCTCAGGAAGCGTGACTGTGCCCACATCGACATCGGGATGGACACATCACATTTACGTATGAGGTGTTCTATTGTTTCTACAGATTTACCACACACAGTACACGTGTCTCCGTCTTCGTTAAATTTACTTTTATAGCTCCGCGTTCTAAGACATCCTGACCTAGCTTCAAAGAGTAGGGCACTGCCTCTTGAGTTATCATAAAACGCTTCCTTCCAGCTCTGCTGTTTCCAGTATCGATATGGTTCCACACTAGGCTTCTTTTCCATTGAATTTATTAAATTTTTACCTTCCGCGTTTTTAACCAGTCGTTTAATGCTCTGTCTTTCTTCATCCTCGTGTCTGGCATACTTACTGGTTAGCTTCCTAGTTCTTTTCCACCACTGTGAGTCAATGCTCTTTCTGTATAGGTATTTAAATGCCTTAGCTGGCCACATGTTATTGTCCAATTTCCTCAGGCGTTTTTCATATAGGATTTTACTCTGAGCTTCCCGTGCTCCGAAAGATGCCCAGCCCATATCCCCCTGTACTGCTTCATTTGTGGTTTTCTTGTGGGCACCTAGTGCTAATCTTCCAACAGCTCTCTGATTTACTTCTAGTCTCGACTGAACTTCATACCTTAAGCACAGGACCGCATTCCTGAAAGTAAGCCCTGGCACCATTATTCCTTTCCAAATACCTCTCAGTACTTCATACCTGTTGTACGACCACAATGCCTTATGTTTCATTAACCCGGTATCTCTTTGGCCTTTTGCTATGAGAGACCGTTCGTGCTTTTCCGTGTACATCTGCCCTTTGTTTATCCATACCCCCAAGATATTTGTATTCGGCCACTCTGGATATTTCATGGCCTTGTATTGTAAGCTCCTGATCAGTTGTATCGTTGAAAAACATCCCACCGGACATAGCTGCGCTAAAACTGAAACCTAGACTGTCTCCGTCATCTCCACAAAACTTAACCAGAGTTTGCAAATCTTCCTGGCTATCTGCTAACAGTACAATATCGACCGTATACATTAAACCCGGTAGTCGTTGCTCAAAGAACCTTTCCACCTAATCTTTACGACAGATTATACCCTAGATCGCTTCCGTGTAGCCTTCGTTCCATACTTATCATATAAAGCATGAACAGCAGCGGTGATAGAGGACAACCTTGCCTTAATCCTTTGTGTACCTCGACAGTTGTCGTACTCTTAATTCCTTCCCATGCTATTTCAACATTATTTTCTCTATATATTTCCTGTAGAAAACCAATTACCTCATGACCGATACCTTCATATTTTAATATGTTCCACAGGAGTTCCCTGTTCACGTTGTCGTATGCACCGCTTACGTCCAGGAAGGCAAAATACAGAGGTCTATTTTCCACTTTAGCTATTTCTATGCACTGAGTAAGCACAAACACGCTATCATCTAAGCACCTACCACTTCTGAACCTGTTCTGAAGTTCTCCGAGTATTCTATTACTTTCTACCCATGACTGCATTTTTAATTTCACCACTTGCGTTGCCAGCCATATATAACTGATGTTATCGTAATTGGTTGGAAGGATTTTATGTTCGTCTTATCGCCTTTTCCTTTATAAAACAAATTCATTTTACTCTGTTTCCAGCTGTGCTGAATTTGCTTATTTGTTATGACTGCCTCCAATGCTTTTATCAGCGCTTCTTTGCTTCTTGGGCCAAGTTCATTAATTAACTGCACTGGAATTTCGTCTATCCCTGCGGACGTGCATTTTAGAACATTTGCTTTCGCCTTTCTCCAGTTAAGATTGGTCAGTTCTAAGCTGTTTTCTATTATGCTATCCTGTGTTACTCCCTCATTTGGGGCGATTACCCTATCGTCTTTCCTAAATGACTCAGCTATAACTGAACCAATGTAGTTCACAGCGTCATCTCCCTCTAAGCATTTTCCCTCTGCATCATGAATCTGTTCCTGCTTTCTGTGATTCGCTTTACCCAGCCAGCTTATATGGTTCCAGAATTTTCTTGACCCCCCTTTAGTTGCATCGCGAACTTCAGCCAGCCAGTGATCAGAGGGCTGCTTTATTTTAGCCTGGACGAGGACCTGCACTTGTTGTTTCTTTTGTCGATAAGATTCCCATTTTTGGCCTATTTCCTCTTCAGATAACTGCGCCCTCTTTGCTTCTCTGCGTTCCCGTGATGCCAACCGTCGTTGTTCGATGGCCTCCCTAATTTCCTTATTCCACCAACTTTGTGGCTTCCTCTTTCCTCTTCAGCGGTTTAGTGTTTCTACTTCTTTTATTTTTGTACTAATGAGTAGTTCTAACTAATTATAATCCCACTTTTCCATGGGATGTTTCTCTATTGCTTCCTCTATGCCGGCCGCTATTTGCGCTATTTCTTTGTCATGCAATTTTGCGTACTCTTTTTGACTTCCCTTCATTTCTCTTTTGAGCAGGGCTCCCAGCTGTAGACTAATACGCTTATGATCACTTCCGAGGCTGTACTTCCCCTCTTCGTCTATTTCCATTATTACGAGCTTGCTATACATCCCCTGCGACATTAAGCAGTAATAAGTGGTCGTTTGCCTCTTACGGGATTCCCACGTGATCTTTCCCTCACACTTAGTTTCTCTATTTACTATAACTAGGTTGTGTTGCTCACGGAAGTCTAGCATCAACTTCCAATTACAATCTGTGTATCCATCCAGATCTTCGATGTGGCCATTCATGTCCGGAAGCAGAATAATATCGGCACCTTCTCCAAACTGCTTTATATCGTCATTGAGACATTTCACTTGATCCTTGTTATCTTGCCTGCATTTGCCCACTGTCCTTAAATAAACTACTCCTAGCCATGTCTTTTTACTGGCAATTGTACCTGATAGCCAGACATGTTCTTTGCAAGTTGAATTTATTCTTTGCCAATTTGTTCCTTGATGTATCAGCATACCTACTCCTCCTCCCTTCCTCTCGTCGTTTTTCTGTGGCTCCCTTCCCAGACGCAGCCCTCAATAAACGGTGGGTCTTCTAGAAACATGAGATGTGTTTCGCATAGCGCATATACACCTACTTCTTCGTCCTTTAACTGCTGTTTTATTTTTAACAACTTCGCTCTCTTTCTACCGCCTTGCATGTTTATGCACTTGATCCTGGTGTAAAATTTCTTTTTTGCAGTTTTCTTTCTAGACTTCCTCATGGCCATTTTATTGGTGTCAGCCTCTATTGTTGTACTTTCTGTTGTTTCTACCTAACCCTACGTCCTGAGGCGCAGTGGACCCCCTAAAGAAGCTACGGCCCGACCTGCCAGGCGCCAGCCAATCTCTGCTCCTAGCCTTCCATTAAAGTGGATGCCATCTCGTGTAAAGCCTCCGCCAAAGCCTGCTCTCTGCACTTCTGTTTATGTCTGCCACTTCAAAGCCTTTCTCCTGGCTTAGCTTTCTCATCTCCCGATTAACAGCCACAACGTCCTTGGTAATTTCTCCATTCCATCCTTGCACCTCCGGCACTGTGCATACCACGATCTGGACTTGCTGTGCTACCGCCCTTAAATCGTCAACTCCCCCCCCACCGCTAATCTTTCTACTACTTCTGCGGCTTCACCATTCAGAATGTTATATAGCACCGCTGCTACCACTACCAAATTGCACTCTGCAAAATTCTCAGATAGTTAGCTTTTTGTCGCTCTCCGTACTGCCTGGGAACGCCCCGACTGCTACCCACTTATCACCCTTTACACGCTCCATTATAGTTCTTTTGCACATACCCATATTTGAATCACCTCCGCTAAGCACTAGGGTATTCCCTTCCTCCTTTCTAACTTCCAGATTATGCTGCCTCTTATCCTTGGCTATGAGCTCATTCCTTGGGGTTAGCTTGTTCCCCTCCTCTCCATCGCCTCCTGACTTCCTAGTTGCCACGTGTGCATAGCTATTCCTGTCTGAACCGGCCTGACCTTTCCTATCGCTGTCCATGCCTGTGCAGGCCCCATCCACATAGCTGGCGCTGGAAAGTCTGCCAATGTGACTTCGCATGCAGTGTCAGCCATTTTTTTCGTCCAACAATTCACTAAGCTGCTCTTGGAGTTTGCACTTCTCTGCCCTCTCTACCTGTAGCACCTTTTCTAGAGCATCCATACGTAACGCTAGGCTGGCGTTCGCTTTGTCAGCCTTGCCCAGGCATGCACTTAATACGCAGCATTTGCACATAAAATCCGCGCCTTCGGCCTCCTCTACAGATTCGAACCGTGTTTCTTTCCAGTTCACCGACGCCTCACACTCCTTGCTTTTAACCTTCACTTGCTTGACCATCTTAGCAGCACTCTATTATCGCTACCACAAAAGCTAGGAAAAGAAAACCACTTGCAACTATGTGCTCAAATAAAATTCTGCCTGCCGCAAAAAGCCAATCACCTAGAAAAGAAATACTAGCTACCTGTCTACACTAGTTAACTCACAAATGAGCCCTGTAAATCTATAGCTGCCGGCCGGAAAAGACCCGGCCGTTAGGCCACTGATCTGCTCTTTCGCGAGCACTTCACCTGACTAGCCTAGATCTAAAAGCTAGCCTAAATCTAAATTCTCAAAATATTAAAGGAAAGAACTCATCTATTTGTCGCGGTCACGACGCTCTCGCAGTCGTCCGTCCGTCCGGTCCCGGTCACCACGCGTAATTCGAAGAGCACCGAAATAAGTGTCCGCACCGCACAACTGCCAACTGAACTGCCAACAGCACCAGCAGACAGCGCAGAGGCGAGCGCCATTTGCCGGGGCTGCAAGGAACCCAGCGGCGCAGGCGGCGCACCTCCCGAGTGTTTGCTGACATAGACAACAGACCCGTAGGGAGGCAGAGCTATACAGCTTCGCTTTCAAAAATCAGCGGCAGGTCTGACTATGTTCGCGATGCAAGCAGCCCTACTACTGGCTCAGAGTGCCAGCATGTTGCGAGGCGCCTTACGATTGGCTGTTGCTTCGGAAATGGTACATCGACGCTGCAGGCAGGAGGCTCACTTGTTAGGCCTACTTCGAAGTTGATCCACCATATCTTTGTTGATCACACTCTAATCACAAGCAGCAGTTATTCGATGCTTGTTTTAAGAAGTTCGAAATCGGACTCGCCTACGGAAAGCAAAGCGCAACCATTACCTAATCATGCGGTGACAAAGAGGAAGCGCTTGTCACAAGGATAAGGGCTGGCATGCAAGCTGGTTATCAGATTACGCTTGCGTCATGCAATTGCATAGTGTGTCGACAGTTTAGCAAAGCCTTGTGTCATGCAGTCATGGAGTATGTGACAACGAAGACGTCGCACGCGCGCCATTTTACTTAGCAAACCCTACAAGGCCGTAGGTGTACCTGCTCTTGTTCTTGCAACTTTCCACGCAGCCACAGGTTCTTGCAGTCTAGACCTCGTTTTGAGACTAGGTATGTCTATAATGACGGTATTAACCACGACAGTGCATTCGAAGCACTAAGAGATGTGAACGAGGCAGGACTGTGCCTGTGGCTTAGAATTTGTACTGAACACAATGTGGGTCTTGTACGCGTACCACCAAGCATGGCTAATTTTGCAGTGCGGGTGCTGTTGTGAGATACGAACGCTGTGACATATGACCGCTATGACATACGATCGAAGACATTGCCTACCTTTATTTAAAGAAAATAAAATTAGTGGAGGTGCCTCATGTTTCTTTGAAGCGATTTCAATAAATTTTGTTTCATGGCGTTCAGTGAAAGCCAGGCTTCATTCTAAAGCCTTTCTTTTTATCATAGGCTCAATAGCTAAATTTCCAACATTTGCAAAACTATGACTGTGATTTTCTCAGCTTTTTTTTCTTTTTTTTTTGAGATGCCTCTGGCCTTACAGAAGTATTGAGGTTGTTTCCATTAATGAATTGAAACAAAAGTGTTATCGTTCATTTCACTAGCAACTCAAATACAGGCTAAAGCTTTCGTTTTTCTAATGAACTTGATACATTTGTAATTAGTTGATACGTAATCTAATTACTGCAAGATAATATTTTTTCTCCAACTTGGAAGTTGTTTTTGATCCGTGAAATAGCTGTATAAATGTTTTGTAAGCCCTAGCCTGTGTGGTGGACGTTTGAGAATAAGTACTTATTTCTGAAAAATGACTTTGCGAATCATAAATTACTATAACAACCCGTAAGAATTACCTCATTGGAATATCACATTTTGTCATATCTTCCTTTCTGGATGGGATACTTGAAATATGTTAACACATTTGAAATCTTCATTGAATGACGCACCTCAATGCTAAATTTTGTCAAATTGATAAATAAAAGATTTTTGGAACCCTGATCCCTCTTAAACCTTTGAGGGTCGTTTTTTTTCGCCATATGCAACCGCCCAGGGTAAATTTCTTTTATTGCAGATTCCAATTCTTCTTAGGGACTCACTTCGAAAAAAATTTACCGTAGTTTTTCTAGGGTGACCACAAAGTGAGAAAAAATATTTTGCGTTGGTATATATATACTCTTCATTCATGAATAACAAAAATAAAAAAGGAAATAAACTTATAAGAATTAAAAATTTGATTCATTGTTCTACACATGGTTCAAGGCTTTGAAAATGCGCATACGAGAATATTTCGCAACTCTCACCTGTTCCTACTCTTACACTAATATTTACGCGCATAGTGTAATCGAACTGTGTAGGTGCGCGCACTCATGAAAACTGTGTGGTTGTGTGCCCGTCAAAAAAGCAAAACGTGTGACAAACTTCCACTAATCTTCATCTTATCGCCAATCAGAGACAACTAGTTTTCGCAGTGCCCCCTCAAAAAAATCAACGGAAACACATGCACGGTGGCATCCTTCCTATACGCACCCTTGTGAGCACTAAACAAGCGAAAACAAAGCAGTCGCCCTTTGAACGATTAGTAACAAGATAGCCATCAGTTTTCGAGTGCAAGAAGTCGTAAGCGCCCGCGGCACAGAACCCAAGCAACAACCCACCCGCGCGCGCACCAATGCACGAGCGGTAGTATGTAGACGCGCGGGAGCCAACTAGTAGCTCTAAAACAAACCATGCAACGAAAACCGAGAGAGGGAGGCGTGCGATAAAAATTACCCGTATTCCCACATAGTGGCAGCACATGATAGGAAAAAAAAAGTTTGGCAATTGGTGCGCTTTTTAAACGTACAGACGGCGCCATAAATATACGGCATCGACGATTTTTCGACTTGTTTGCGGCGCCATACATTTACGTCATTGACCCTCAAATGGTTAAGGTTGAGATGTAGGCCAGCGTTTGTTACGAATGTGAGGACATGTTTTAGGCGAAAGAGGTGCATTGTGAAGTCAGGAGCAAAGGCAACAATGTGGTCAAGGTAACAAATACGTATGCCACTTCAAGCCACACAAGATGTCATCCATCATTCGTTCTGATGCAGTCGGCACATTACAAAGTTCAAAGCGCGTAATGCTGACCTCATACAATCCGTCTGGAGTGACAAATGTAATCTTTGGGTGGTCAGCTTCCATCATTAGAACTTGCCAGTAGCCAGATCTAAGTATAATGCTGAAAAAAATTCTGCGGCCTGTAAGCTATAAAGAGCGTTGTCAATTTGGGAAAGGGGATAGACGTCCTCACAAGCGATCCAATTCAGTCGGCGAGAGCCAACACAAAAATGCATAAAACCATCTTTCTTTGTGACGAGGACGAAGGGAGAGGCCCAGGTACTGTAGGAAGGTCGAATGACACCCCAACGAAGCATATTGTCGGCCTGCTCTGTAATGGCCTTTTTTTCAGTGGCAGAAACACGGCACAACTGTTGGGAGCAAAGGCAGGTGGAATCCAGTATTGATGTCATGCTATTAGATAGCTGGAGTTCGTCCCAGAGAAGACTGTGCAAAGTTGAAGGAAGCGCAAAACTGCTGAAGCAGGTGAAGCAGCTGTGAGCTCTGTGCAGGTGTACGGCCATCGGCAATAGGGGCATTGAAGGCAACCGTGGAAGAAGCGTCTTCGGTGGTGCTAAGTCCACTGAAAGAACTGATCTCAGCAGGAGTTGCATCACCACCCGGTATGTCGGCAATGAGCGCAGCATCAACCGGCTGGACATGGCTAAGACATTCGCCATGAAGCAGCATGAGAGAAGAGGCAACGTGAGGCATGAGCAATGTAGTGGAGCCTCCTGTAGCATCAAGGGTGGCGGTGAAAGGCAGCGGGAGACCTTTGTGCGTGATGAACACACCTGACAGTGTAAAAAGGACTGTCGCTTCTGATACACTGGTGTAGGATACAAGAGCACAAGAGCTGAAGAGAAGGGGGGAACACAAGTATCATACTGGACAACCAATTAGGTTGGAGTAGGTGGAATGTAGTTGAAAATCGGCTCACACCATGGAGAGAAGAGGGCAACTTCAGCATGCGTGCAGTCAATAAGAGCATCATAGCACGACAGGAAATACCATCCTAGGATGATCTCGTGCAAACAGGTGGACAGTATGACAAGCTCTATCGAGTACAAAACATCCTAGATAGTAACACAAGCATACAGGCTGCTAGAGGTAGAACGGCTTGTGCACTTGCTGTGTGGTGTAAAGCAAAAACTTGCGGAGTGATGTCGTGACTTTTCTTTATGAGTGGCGAAGTTTTGCACGCACGACGGAAACAGCAGTACCATTGTCCACAAGCACTAACGTACAAATACCTCCAATAAAAACTTAGAATTTTTGGAAGCAAGGAATTTGGAATTTGGATGGCGGTGCAGCTCTTGCCCCAGTAACTGCGGCATTCAGTTTTCCAATTCGCCAGGTGCAGGACGACGACGCACTCCAGACAACTAGCGACGGCATGGCGAACATGAGTGGTGGTCGATGAACGACAAAGAAGCAGGAAGTCAGCAGGGGGTCAGCAGAGTCCTAGGGCGACTGCACCTTGGTGTACAGAGTGTAGCAAGTAGAGTGGAGCTCATCGTAGCTCTGGCACAGCTGCATTACTTCAGATACAGTTCCTGGGCTCTTGCAAAAGAGTATGGGAAAAAGATGGTTGTCGACGCCCTTCATGATTTGCTAAACTTTGTTCAACTCTTGCATTGACACGTTGGTGAGTTTGCATCATGCCCTCTATGTAGTTCATCAGTGTCTCACCTGGTTGCTGTGCTTGCTCACACTAACGTTCAGCGTGCAACTTGTGGACAGCTAGGAACGTATTCTACGACAATCCTTTTTGGCGATACTATTGCCTCAGTCATCAGGCAGGCACTGATTGGCTGTTTTAGAAAGACCGGAAAATGAAAAGCGCCATCTGATAGTCCCGGTCTACGTCAATATTACATCACAGTGTTTTTGGGTGCTCCCTACATATTTGGAATAAACTAACACGCCTTTTCGCAGTTGGTTGGTGGCGAAGTGTAGTAGAGACGTGGCAAGAGAGGTGGTACCATATAGGTCGAGGTTTTTTCCAAAAAATATTACTAAAAGGTCACCCCTCGACTTATATACCGGCCCTTGGCACAACATGAATAGTCGTCTGGCAACATGTAGGAGCGCAGACCTTTCGGCATCCGCATCGTTATCGCCTCCTTGGTGACCGACGCGGCCCAACAGTTTGTATGGGTGTTCTGTGGCCCAACAATAACGTGGCCTATGCAGTTGGACCAACGCCATCTTCTCTTTTTGTGTAGCGATCGTTCCTGGCATTGCTAATTTCCCGACAACCCGCAAAATGAGTACGAGTACTCAAACTCAGTTCACCGCGGCGTTTAAAAAGAAAGTCATCAAATATGCTGAAATGCATGGCAATTTGCCGTCTCGGAAAAAGGCGTGCGGTACTGCCGAATGCAGAAAGACAAGCTGTCTGCCTGCAATGCACGGAAGACGTCCTTTCGCGGGCGCCGCGCAGTGCACCCGGAGCTCGAAGACAAGGTGGCGGATTTCGTCCGCGAGCATCGTGCCAGATCTTTGCCAGTGACAGCGGGACTCATCCGCATCAAAGCTATCGAGATCCCCCGAGAATCCGGACTGCCCAAGGAACAATTCAAGGGCTTCATTTATTGGGTTCGTCGCTTCATGCGACACAAGGGATTCGCACTTCGACGACGCACATCAATCTGCCAGAAGCTGCCAGAGGCATACAAGGACAAGCTGGTCGAATTCCAGCGCTATGTCATCCGCCTCCGGCAGCAGCATGGCTACATGTTGGGACAGATCGGCAACGCTGATAAAACGCCGGTGTGGTTCGACATGCCGTCGCCCACCACAGTGTGCGAACGCGGCGCAAAAGAAATCAAGCTTCTTTCATAGGGAACGAGCATACGCGCTTCGCGGTGATGCTGGCGTGTACTGCAGACGGCACAAAGCTGCCCCCATACATAATCTTCAAGAGGAAGACGCTGCCGAAAGAAGCTTTCCCGTGGGATTTTGTTATTCGCGTGAATGAAAAGGGCTATATGGTCGAGGCCCTTATGCTCAATTGGATTAAGGCCGTCTGGAATTGGCGACCCGGCGCACTCCTGCGGTGTCCGAGCATGCTCGTCTTGGATGCCTTTCGCGGGCACTTGACCGCAGGTGTGAAGAGGCACTCCGCGACGGGAGGACGGAACTCACCGCCATTCCGGGAGGCATGACGTCAACACCTCAGCCACTGGACGTCGTACTCAACAAGACCTTTAAAGACCGTGTCCGTGAACAATATAATCAGAGGATGGCCGGCGACAACCCGACGACCCCAAACGGCTGGCTGCGCAGGCCGCCTCTCACCACTGTGGCCACATGTGTGTCGCAGGCTTGGCGCTCGCTGCCCGACGATATGGTGGTGCGAGCATTCAAGAAGTGTTGCATTAGCAACTCCTTGGACGGCACTGAGGATGACATGTTGTGGTACGCAGCCAGTGAAAAGCAGTCGTCTTCGGACGAGAGTTCAGACTGCTCAAACGAATGAGCAGGTGACGAGTCTGGCGGCACCACTAAATGAAACGAAGTTTTGGGCCTTATAATTTTTATGTTGACTTCTTTGCTTCAATGTAAGGGGGTCGACCTATATTCCGCCTCGACCTATATTCCGCATTATACGGTAGTTAATACAGTCGAGCCCAACTATATTGAGCCCGTTTACATAAAATTATTCTGTATATCGAACAATTTCAGAACACAGCATAGTTACAATAAGTATATATAGCAAAAATTACGCTTACATCAAACAAAAATAGCAGCGACTTCCAATATATCGAATGTTAGGCGGCGCAAAAGTGCCCCCAGAAGTTGGCTTTCCCTCGCGGGCATGGGGAAACCCACCGGCACGGCTCCATCCAACCATTCTCCCTACCATGACCGTGCTGCGTCAGGCGAGCTGTCGGCACCCCCCTTCAAAAAATGATCCTGGCCCGCCCGCAGGGCTTGCTCAGACAGCCAATCAGAGGCTCCTGTGCACACGTCGTGCAAGATGGCACAAGTAAGAGTTGTCTCGCTGCTTTTCTGGTTCATTGTGTTTGTGCATTGTGAGCCTTCTCCCACAGTGTTGCCATGTTCAAGCGGCTGAATTTGATCGTAAATCGAGTCGAATGCAGATGTTGCCACAGCATGCAAGATTCTGAGGAGCACTCACAGCAAGATCTTGAAGAATAAGGGGGAGGTTAGGGCTAAAGCGGACAAAACGACTTGGTGCTCGTGGCACCTAATGCGTATGCCCAGCCGTGTATAAGACATCGAGGTGGCCGTGTACAAGTGGGTTATCCAAAATCGCTTTAAAAGTTCCGGCTTCTGCATGCCCGGTGATGAGTCAAAATTCTGATGAGTGCGACGAAGTCGTTGCCGGTGTTGCCGAAGTTTGGAGCGAGCTGTCGGAACTTCCGGAAGTTTGTGAGTGCGGATGATGGTGTCACGACCACAGGAGAGCCCAAAAAGACTACATATCCGACATCGTACCGACCCCAAGTGAAAGTGGGCACAGTGAGGAAAGCAACGACAATCTTTGCCCACATACTTCCAAGGTTACTGGTGCCCTCATACTAGTTCAGTGCTTCTGCGCAAATGTGGAAGGTTGCGGCCTCAGCTGCACTGATTCTTTAGACAATGTGGAGAAGTGTGTGCGTTGTAGGCAACGAAATTGCCAAAGCAGAAGAAAATGCAGGACTATTTCATGCGAAACTAAGCTAGTTTCACCAATAAAGTGATTTTATAAATGGAATATGCTTTTATCACGTCCAATTCTTTAGCAGGCTTATATCGAATTATGCCCTATTCAAACTGATAGACATTTCTTTGTGAGTTTGATATATACGGGTTCGACTGCAGTTCTTTCTTGGTGGCGGCTAGCGTGTGGTTTTGTACAGCAATATTTGTTGTTTGTTGATCAACTAGTGCATTGTGTTGCCTTTTGTTAGCGACAATTTTCGGTGACAGTGTCTTGGGCATGGTAGATCACAGTGTCCGGGAGTAGAGTTCCAGGATGGTAGTTGTGATGGCTACCTCGCACTTCCACCAATTTTAATGAGGTTTATTACAACAGATGAGTAGCCGCTGGTAGGAGGCCCAACAGCAACGCAAAGTCCCAGTGCGAGCTCTCCCTTTCAAGCCACGCGTTCACAATGTCGCCGACTGTGCTGCTCTTCTTCCTTACACTAGTTCTATTTGAACAAGAACTCACTATCACTGGTCGCTTTGTTACCGCTTTCGTCTCATGTAACGGCAGTGTGCTGAGCAGTGTAGCATACATGTCTCTTCGCCACATTGGTCTGCACATGGCTCTCCTGCCCAACTTGCATTCTGTCCTGTTTTGGGCACCTGAATGTCGAAACTTTGCATGAGTACTATTTGCTGTTGCAGTTAGGCACAAAACACTTCTTGCCCACAATTCATCTCAGTCTGTCTCTGTGAGGCAACACCACCACTCGAGAAGCAAACTTCTCTTCCCTGTCTTGCAAATAGCCCCGTTTTGTTGTTTTCCGTAATTTAAATAGAGCATGGACCACTAAGTGCTCATAGCTAAGTAATATGTTGCAAATATAAAAGCTTTTCGCCTGCTCGTACCAAATATGCTAATGCTCATGGGCATCGTCACATGCCACCTGCAGGAGCAAGAAATGCAACCGCACTGTTGGAGGTACTGCCAACCGTTACGGTGCCTAGGGGGATTTCACGATTACAGTGGAAGATGGGAAGAGCGAACAAGTTAGTTCTAATTATTTCAATGCACTTTAAGTGTAGCAACAATTATTTAAAGACTCAAATTTCTCGCTTTTTCAGCCTCCTCACGTGCACTGCCATGCAGCTGTACTCGCGCAAAGTACCACCATTTGTGAGATGCACTTTGCCCAGCGGCCCTCGCGTCATCGAAGCACCTGTTCTTTCACCATGGTCCCAACTAGTGGCGCCATCGAAAGCACTGCTGCGTTCCCACAGCCCTTCGTAAACCAGCAAAATCCCGAACTTCGCAAGCAATCGCACCAGCACATCCCATGAATCCCTTATCCATGCTGAAAGCACCCAACCACACACATTCATGAAAAAATCTCTTTTCACATGTCCGCGACCTTTCCCTGCTAGCTTATCACTGTACTCCCTGCAGAGGTGGTCCTTAAAAGGCCTAACTACATTTGGAGATTACAGCAGTGCAAATTCATGCAGCAGACAAACCGGCCCCTACATTAACGACCGGCTGCAGGAACATGCAAACTCTCTAAAGACAGGGCGAGGCAGCAACCTCACCTAACACTGCAAAGAGTGCAGATGCTTTCCGGAACTGAGCGATAAAAGATAAAAATCAAAGGACATGTGAAATGTTTGAAGCTTACAAGATAAGGAAAAAAGGAGGAGATTGTGCAAGCACATCCTCAACTATCTGCTTGATAAGGAGATGGAATTATTCGATGGATGTCTACAAACACACTAGTATGATGACGCAGAGGGCAACCAGCCTTCTTTACAATCTTCAAAGCCTCAGCAATGCTGGCTTTAAAGCTCGTCTTGGGTATGACCGCTTCCAGGGCCAGGACCTGGGCTTGTCGCATGAACATATCACAAATCATTGGCAAGGTCCATTGACATGTTTTAGTGACATACACTGTGAGCTCAGCTTCCAGCTATGGAACGTGTGTCAACTTCAGCCTGCAGAAACCTCTTCACTTGTTGTCACAGCTGAAAATACAGTAGAACCTCGTTGATATGCTACTGTTACGTAAGTTTTCCCAGCGCCAACGTTCACAATTGAGAACACAAAAAATGACCCATTTGCTCATACGCTCATTTTTTACCGGTTCATACGTTCCTGGGAAAAAAAATTTTTTTGGCACCAACACTCATTACGTCGCCAAACTGTAATCGTATAATAAGTTTTCCGGCCGCTAGATCCCATGTAAACAAGAAAATGCACGAGGTGCGCGCGTTCGAGAACAGTATATAGCTGCTCACTGCGGCAGCTTCACTGCAATACTCACCCACCCGTCTCGCATGAAAACACCGGCGCGCACCCAGTTTCTCATTTTGGTGCCAGGAAACCTCGGTCGGCGCATGCGGCATTTTCAGCTACCACAGCCGATATTACTGCGATAAGCATGTTTGCCTATCTGCAGGTTTCGCAGTGCATGATGACGTCAAAAGCGTAGTGCACGTTTTTAATAGGCGATAACTGAAATGTGCCGCCGTTTCCTGCTGCAGACCACGATCGTATCAGCGGCGAGCTCCACCACTGGAAAAGCTGGCGCTACCGTCGGCGTGACGTGGCATGAGGGATCATGGGGACACAGCGGCCGTGTCGGCTGCTTCGGAAGCACCGAAGCGAGCTGGAAATCTGCTCCGCGGTTCTGATTAGGTGGTAAGGCTTTACCGCCTTGGGGGTGTCAACTTGACAACATCTGAAACTACTATAATAGGTAGTGGCTGCCTTTGGAGGCATGCAGCATGGTAGGATACTGCTCGGTGCCGCAGTGCCGGACGTATGCAACGGAGCCTGGTGTCAGCCTTATTCACATGTATCCGCTGCATGCGTGAAGCTTGGCTGGTGAAATTTAGAACCGGCAGACAGCCATCGGCTGCAACTCGGGTATGCAGCAAGCACAGATGCGAGGAAGATTTCTGCTACGGCGCCGGGACTGCGCGATGTTCGGTGAGTAGTAGAAAACGTGCACTGAGATGCTAGCCCGCACCCACTGCTCGGCTAATGTCAGGACGGTTTGGTCTATGAACTTGTTGATGCTAGATACTGGCAAGTTCACTTGAATGAAAAGGGAGAGGTAAGACGCACATTAAAGAAAGGCATGGCATATGGTCATGTTTGCGTTAAGAATTAATGCACTGGATTACAAAAATTAAGCAGAGGGACATCGCACACTGAGAAGACCGATAAACATACAGTCCGACGCAACTTGAGAAATAATATTGAAATGTCCAAGAATTTAGAAGACAAAAAAATATTGAATCGTAGCAACGGCGCATCGCAGTCGCCGTAGGCATCAAAGTCTCCATAACAAAATTATTTTTGGACAGTTCTGATTACGTCCACGCTACAATGGTTGCTAGTGTACTGTCAAATGCTCAAATTCTGCGACCTAAAGCTCACGGCACGCAAACACACACGGTGCAAAAACGCGCTCACAGCAAAAGCAAAACATTGTGCGTGGACATGCATGCAGATGTGCGGTCGGTCGCTGCGGACCCGTGCGATCGCCGCATTGAAGCTTCATTCTGTTATGCCCCATTTGTTTATACAGACAGCCTACTATAAGAACATATTTCACATAGTTTACTTTCAGCGTTTGCCTACCTTTCACGCAAGAAGCCGGTTCGAGAGACTCCTTCGCGGCGACCGCATGTAGTGGCATTCGCTGTACGTATTCGGTAAAGAGATAGCGTCTGTAAATGATTCTGTGCTTTAAGTTTGCCCAAATTATTATATCGACAGTGAAAAACTTCCCTCGTTTTGAGAGTACCTACATAAATGTCCAGGAGGCTGCCGCGTGGTGTTTTTATTGAGCGCTGTAAGCGAAACCTATGAGGAGCGGGCCGCGTGCCCCCTCATACTACGCAAGGGAGGCGCTTCCAACAGATAGCGACTCCATAACTCCTCGCCCCCAATACGTTTTCCGGCCCCTAGAGCCCACATGAACAAGAACAGGCGCAAGGCACGCGCGATCGAGAACAGTACATATATGTAGCCACCCATCTCACGTGAAAACGACAGCGCGCAGTTTCTTATTCCAGTACCAGCAAATCTCCACCTGGGTCGTCGTTGTACGCCGCAAGCACAGCTATTGCCGCCAAACCTATTGTCATAAGCGTCTTCGCCCATCTGTTTTACAGCACGTGGTGTGTAGTGCCACTGGTAGCGTACTGCATCCTTTAAGTAGGCTTTTAGTAGGGAATGGCAGTTAGGTGTGGGCATCACGTTTCGCTTCGATGGCATCCGGTGTCGCCCAACAGCTCAACTTCGTTTAGGTTTCTTGTTGCCCTCTTAAAACACCACGCAATATGAGAATAACAAAATGTGTTTTGGCCCACCGGAGCACCACCAGCTCGATGCACGTCAGCGTCTCGTGCTGCAACAATCCACGTGATGCTTCACGTTACATAGATGTCAACAACAGTTGAGTCAGTCAAATTGATTTAGCTACTTCGGATCGCACGTTTTCCCGGTTAGTATGTCTTTTTCTCACATTTTTTTCCCCGAAACACATGAACGAGGTTCTATGGTATTGCCTTGCTGCAGATGCTACTCATGCGCTACCCATTTTGAAATGTCGACCTTGCATCCTGCCACACTGTTGTTTCATTTCTTCTACGTAAAGAATGGCAACCCTTTCAAATATTGACGTGAACGAGTACCAAATGTTTATATCCGGAGCACTCACGACAATTGACAAAACAAGACAGTAAAATGTGGCCAGCAGTCAAGTCAAACGCATCAAAAATAGAGCCAAATAGGAACGCATGACCAGTGTTGGGTCTTCCGTTGACAATCAATATTTTCCGGAAGTGCCGCCATGACAAAGAGCAGCCCTTCTATAAACTATCAACACTCTCCAATGAACACTGTGGATGCAGCGAAAATTCTTAAAAATTTTAAAAATCCTTCCAAACAAGTGCATGGAATAGCCAAATGCTACAAATGGATCCTTAGATCAAACATAAAATTGTAACCACTATGTGGGTTCCCTGATATCTCATTAGCCTCATCTTTATTGGCAGTGCCACGCTTATATAAATTATAAATCGACACCCCTTCCCAATCTTAGATATTAAAAAATATGGCTTACAATTATGCGGATACAATACTTAAGTTTCTGACAGCTAGCAACATTTATGTTACGCAATTCCAGTGAACTCCTGAGCATATGCAGCACTATGCTTTCTTGCACAAAGCTTGTAAGCATGAAGCTATCTGTAAAACTTTGCGATATTCAATACCTGATTCGATATTTGGCTATTTTTTATTATTCTATTTGACATTGGTTAGGAAATCTACTATGTACTGTATTCAGTATTTGCACATGCTTGCTTTTAAGACTGAATTGCTGCGGCAAGGAGCAGCACATACCTGGCCTGTGAGTTGAGGAACACCAGGCACTGAGAGAAGGGCATTTGACGCAGGAGTTTGTCCAGGGTGCGCAGCTTCCGCGAGAACCAGGCTGCCTCGTCCGTGCCCTCGGCCAAGCAGTACCACTGCGACACACCTGCAGCAGTTGTAAGCAAGGAAGGACTCCTGGACTTGGGGGCCACTTCTGGTGTACACACACTTCTTGGCAATGCACCTCAGAGCCACCTAGCACAACATACCATGAAAACCTCAGTTCATCAAGGGCCCCTCACCAGGCCCCATCACAAATTCTACACAGGAAGGTGTAAAACTTCATCCACGGAGCATCTTACCAAAATAATTTTTCAGATCAATTCGGTATTGGAGCAGATGGGAGAAATTAACTGTCCCGTTACCATGCTGCCAGGAGGCGAGCACTGAGAAGAGGCATGTGCGTGTGCGACTCTCTCGATAGAAGCCGGGACCCCTCGAAAGAATGATGTGTGGCATTTGATTCGGAATTTAAGCTGCATTCGTGGCGAGCAGTGTCTTAATACTTTGCAGACACAATTGTCAGCGCATAACATATACGCTACGTTTGTTTAAAATGGTCAGACCTGGTGAGGAGCTCTTTAAACTGCCCCAAAACTGCTCTGAAACCTGGCCACTTCTGCTTTGTTTCACACCTAGTGCCCTTTATGAGCACCAACAGTGAAGACTGCAGGGCCACTCTGACATGTCATCCAGGACAGAGTCAGCTAGCCCAACTGCATGGCAAGTTTCCTTAAATTGGTTCAGTGTTTTTCAACTTCTACAGGCTATTAACCCTTTCGCTGTCGGACCTTTCTGGCCTTGACGCACCCCCAGTGTCCGCTTGGTTTCAGGGAACGAGCATAACAGGGAATGAACATAGCAATTTATTTTTCATTATGATTGGTATACAAATAACGTAGTCAATGCTATATGCACATTTCAGTGTTCTGCAGCTGCTGTTAGTAAACATCATCATCATCATCAGCCTGACTATAAAATCCGTTCAACATCCGAATCTGACGATGTGGAACCCTCTTTCTCGCATGCGACTCTGTCCGAGTCCGAATCCGAGCTCGGCTCGTATTCTAAATCGGAATTGAGCCACCGCACCAATGAGCAGACGAAGTTCCCGCGCGCTCAGCCATCTGAAAGTAACCGCGCGCTGGGAGGCTGCGCTTTCAGTCGCCCGCACAACGGAGAGAAATGGGACGTTGCGTGATCAAGAAGACAGAGGGAGATGGAAAAAGGCTAAACAAAGTTCGAAGGGCTTTACGTTTACTGCTGCAAGTCAGAAGCGAGGGTTCGGCGAGAGAGCGAAAGCAGCAATCGAGTCACTCTTTTCGGAGAGGCAACGGCACGTGCGCCTGAACTTCACGCGGCGTAGCAGACACACCAACAGAAGAAAAATAAAAACCTTCAAACCAGCGGAGATGGCAGAACAACCCTTGAACCCATAACCACACGCGCGCAACGCATGATCCAGCGAACGCGGAGCCACCGCGCCACTTAGCAAAGAGAAAGTGGGGAGTGGCAGTCGCACCGTACTCTTCAATACATGGGTTAACACAGGTCGGGGAGAATATACGAACTTGTAGAAAGAGTCAACAGATGGCGTGGCCAATTCAGGAGCGCCAGCTTTGCGCGCAGGCGCGAAATTTTGAACGCACGATAGAGAACGTACCGGTACGTCAGTGACACCGTGGGGGGGAAGCGCGATGACGTACCGGTACGTCCGTGACAGCGAAAGGGTTAACCTTGTCAACATGATGCTAGTGGTTGATGTAACTGTGGTATATTAATCAAAGCAATAGAGGAACGCAAGAAGACATTACGAGAACACAAGCTGAGCACTCTGCGCCCTAACACATTTTGACCCAATGCACAGTTAGAGAAGGGACAGGCAGGAGTGTGAAGCCCAGGGAAGCCTCTCAAGCAGTGGGTTCCCAGCAACAGTTCTCACCCTAATAGTACAACTGAAAAAATTCGCATGTGATGTACCTGTATATCTTGTATGAGAAATAAACCCAGTTTGTAACCAGTTCAGGCCAGTCCCCTGAAATTAATTCGGGATGCAGCAACTGAGGCCAGCTGCAGACTGAAAATTAAATTTGATTAGTGAATTTTTCAGATCAGAAGTCACACCTTTGTATAGGTCACCTCCTTCTTTCCCCTGTTTCGAAGAAAAAAGTGGTACGTAAGTTGCACCTATTTTAACTTGGTCGACATAATGAAACGATACACAGATGTGCACTCAGCGAAATGCCAAACTTACCCATTTCAGGGTACTGAAATTTCATTTAAAATATTTTTACGAGCTGAAAATTCCAGTAGAAAAAAACCTTCAACCAACACTCCTCTTAGGGATAGTAAACCAATATTTATTGCTGCTCTCTCAAAGCCACCAAAGGCCTCGTTCTCTGACGCACTGACAAAAATTTCAGCAACTTCAGTTGGCGGTCTCGCTGGGTAAACGTCCTCGGCCTCTGAATAACTTCTACGTCACATTATGCACGATGCTGGCATTGCCTCTGCGGCGCAGCATGCTCGAGACAAACACACAAACGATCACAACAATTTAGCCTGAACGCATGTACATATAATATATGCATACATAAAGCAAGATGGCCATCGGAAGCCGGAAGCACTGTGACTTTTTGCGCGGACAACTGATGATTACGATGATGATAACTAAGTCGTGCTTTTTGTAAAAGTAAAAATTGTGGTACCCTTTTGGTTATTTATTGTGTCACTTCCATGAATTGAACAGTTTCCTGTGAATGTGCTTTGCTGCACTCCTAAAGCACCCAGTCTCAGTTTCCCAGCAGAAAAGGGGAGAAACTTTTTGTGCTGCAGGGCCTAGAACTTTTCGCGCAATTTGAATATTGATACAAGATCACCTCGTCAGAAGCTACAAACTTTACATTTCCAGCACCCGTGTAGATGCACTAGATTCATTGTTGTATTTAACTAATTAATGCAGAAATTAGAATGTGTAACCTGTTTTCTGACGTCTGCCATTCTCGATAATCCAGTTTTTAAAAAATCACATTTTGACCTTGAGCATTCTGCTTTCAGGAATTTTTCACAGTTTTTGCAAGAACGGCCAGCATAAGTTGTACCTGTATAAGAGGCACCAACAAAATTTTGGGACAAATAAATGCGACTTACTGTATTTACTCGAATCTAACGAGCACGTTTTTTCCGACAAAATGGGTTCAAAAATTGTGTGCGCCTTAATATCGAGTACGACCCTAAATCTTTGTTACCATATCACCATCGGCAATTCAAAATAGCTGCCTCGAACACGCTTCAAGCCTAGCTGCCACAGCTTCCTCCATGTGCTGTAGTACATGTGCTTAGGTTAGTCCACCATCCGTCTTCCCGCTTTCTGCGTTTCCTCTACGAGCATGGAAGAACCGACTGCGAAGACATGCCAAGTGTTCATCACTCATGCAGCGAATAAAAGGAAAGCAATCACGTATACGGAGACAGAGAGAAATCGGGCCACATTAAGGGCATTCAGAGTTCCCGTAACTTATGCGCGGGATTGGCACAAAACAGCAGAAGCGTTCCACTCCGGTGGTGGCTGCTTAAGGTTTCGGCTGCACAGCCACAATCTTGAAAGCAATCTGTGATGGAGACAGAGTGTACGCATCTAGGCGCATCGTGCTGTGTTCTCGTCGCTTAGTTGACGTTGAAGCAAGAGGCCACACAAAGGTCAATTCGCTCGCTCCTGCTACTGCACTTTCTGCCTCCAGCCTTCTGATAAAGTTTCCGCAGTCATTGAGTGAGCAGCCCTGCTCACTCAACAAGTATGTGTGCTTCTGCGCGCGACACCATGCTTGTTAATTTAGTTAGTAAGCGAATGTTTAAAAGTTTATACGGCCGATAAAAGTACTATCCTTACTTTTCATATAGCTGTCTACTAATTTGCTATTGCAATCGATGCTTCGCCTTTCGGATGAAACTGCTATTTTTTTTATTTATCACAACTTTAGCACATTGGGAGTAAATGTTTGTCTTTCCAAATGAGAAAAAGTTGTATTTCTGTATGAAATAATGAGGTGTGCAGTTCTGTAAAGAACTCCTTTTCTAGGGTTATGGCAAACGGGTGCATGTTACAATCGAGTAAATATGGTATGCACCAAAAAATACAACTGATGCCCTCTTTAGAGATTATTGCACCCTCGCATTCCTTACTTCACACCAATTTTGCACAAAAAAAGAACTCACCATTTCGGCCTTGCAAAAGTGAATATCCAGCGAGACTAGAAAACCACCGCCACTACAAGTGGTGAGGGGAGTATGCAACGCTTTAGAGTAATGGTAGTAGTGCTATTTCAGAATAATGGTAGGAATAGGAGCAATGGTAATTTTGACAGCACGCCGCCACCCATAGCGGTGCAACAACAACATTGAAATTACATGGCGTCTACCAAGTTGACATTTTCAAATTCCTTGAGTTTTCCAGGTTTTCCCTGAGTGCCTTTGCAAAATTCCCTGAGTGATGCAGAACTATGCTTTATGTCAAGATGGGCTGAAACCATATCGCCCGATGCTGTCACCCTCTAGTAAGCATACAAAAGAATTAAAAGAAAAATGACTTAGTTTAATTTAAATACTAAAGAGTAGTGTTTATGCTATTCAAAAAGAGAATAGAAGGGAGGGTTTAGTAAAATGCAGAGCAAATAAGATGTCTTCGAAAAAAGTTGCAAATCGAGTCAGACATTCTCAAATATGAATAAAAAGGAGACGCATACAGAAGCAAATATTTTCGAATATTAGCCACTTCTATCAACTGATAGCCAGCTCAGTGGTATGAGGCCCGAACATTGTCACAATTGAGATTCTCTCTCAACAGCTCTTAAGTCAACCTCAACCGTCCTGACATACTCTCAGCCCGCGAACGACGCCTCAGTGTTGTGTTTCACTGCTTTAAAGAGTTTAATTTGGTTTGGATGAGGGACACCTGCATCTCAGCATCAGCCAACACTTTGTTTTTTGAGCTCAAGCTCCTTCAAAATGGTGGCAGCACGCTTCCTTTCCCGTTAATTCCTCAATGCGTAGGTCTTTTCTGTTCTTGTCCTCCTTCCGCCACTCGTTCACCCCGCAGACCACTTGAAGCATCTTCTTAGTCAGTTGCACAGTCCACGTCCGATTTTTCGAACTCCCGAGAGGCCACAAAAACGTCACAAAGATCGACCAGTTGGAAAAAATTAATGCATGTCATTTAGTGCCTTTAAGGGCTCAAACCATCAAAGTCACATTCGAAAATGCTCTGAAGGCCTGCCGGTACACGTATTATGCATATCGGTGCTCGTACTGTGACAAGAAATACCGGGTGCACGCGTGTATAATTAAAGAATACATACTGTGTCCCGTGGCAATAGCCCCTTCCCACGCTTGTTATGCTTCACTGCAATACTTTTGCGTATGCTTCACCAAGTAACATTTGTGTACGGAGGTGAAGCTGACTTTCGGGAACCAGCATTATGCAACGCACCGTGCTTTCCAAGCTTCTAAGTCAATCGCGAGGACCACAAAGGCGGAGTCCGTGCCATTACTGACAGCAGCGAATTCTTTCAATAAAAACACGACAACCAACGCCAAGAAGCTTCATAGCGAACGTCGAAGCAGCTAGGCATAGCGTTGCTGCCGTGGTGGCTACGGCTGCCAGCGGATCTGCGTGCGAGAGCGCCGGTTCCAGGCGGCAAGGTAATCAAAATGGCAGCGGTGGTAGCTTTGATTAATGCCGTTTCGGACCTGCGGTCCCGGCAAAACGTCCGGAAAATCGGACGGCGAAGAGTTCTTACGTCAGAAATTTAAGACGTTCTGATACATTGACTCTATAGGGTACGTGGTGGTGCCGCGAAGCCGTTCAAATTATCGGGAATCCGGAAAGTCGGTCGTTGACTGTACACTGGAAACTCCTCCAGCCGACGACAGGGCGTCAAAGACGATTTATTAAGATTCCTGCTGTTACTCGAGCCAGCATTACCTCAACTTTCGACCCTTTCAATAACATTACAGCTAATCTTCCCTGATAGAAGCACAAATTCCCTGAGTTCTCCCTGAGTTTTTCCAGACTACTCAAAATCACTGAGAATTCCCGGTTTTCCCGGTTGGTAGACACTCTGAATTAGTTGCAAGGCTGGTTGTTTTATTTTTGAAAGGCTAGGGACGTCACTCCCTATGTCACAAGCTGCCGTCGCCGCTGCAGCTTGTGCAAAATGTATACGGGGAGCGCTACGTGCTTTGCATTGCTATCATGAGTGCCTTATCATCAGTTATGTGGTTTGGATGCTTGTTTTGAGCTTGGTGTCTATTGATATGCATGCTGTCCTGTATGTTGTATGCATGATTCCAAAGAACTTGCGCATCGTTCACTTCACTTTGCTGAGTGCTTGTAGCATCTGCCTCATGAGGCTATGAGCATATGAGCTATGAACAATGCATATTTTCATGGCTACAAGTGCTTACAGGAGTGTGAGCGTTGTTGATGATAGTTTTCTGCCGACGAATGCGAAAGAATCACGGGATCCTAGCGACATACAGCTTTGCTGTAAAGGTGCAAGCATTCTGCGAGTCACAATACAGTATGTGCAATTTCGGTTTTCGGAATCAACATTAAGCTCATTGGAGACAACAGTGCTCACCCAACAGAGCAGGTGTGTCTGCTCCCAGACGAACAACCATGGGCTTGTGAAGCAGCTCCTCTTCTAGGACGCGCGCCACTTCCGGGGGGTAGGTAGCACTAGTCGCCACCACTTGGCGCCTCTCTGGTAGCGATGCCCACAGCTTCCTGCACGAACAGTGGAGTGGACATATGCCCTAATGTAGCTGATGTTTGCCAGCGGGATTCTTCGACTCTTTCACGAGGAGACAGAATACCATATCAATGACAAGTTCATGTCAGCCAACCTGTGAAGTTTAAAATTTGTAAAATTCTGAAGAAACAACACCAAAGTGAAAAAAGGGGGAAAGGCAAGGAAGAGCTTGCACTTACAGAAAAATCTTGCCCTGAGCACATACTTTTTCAGAGCCTTTTATTAAAGATGACTTACCTTTAGATACAGCAAACCACCACCAACAAACTTGGCATGGCAAATACTGACAGGCAACACATCATCTTTAGACCGCAGTGATATCTCCAGCAACAGTGATATTGCAGGTTTCGCCTGGTTCAGAAACCTGCTTGTGTAAAAACTTGCCTGAAGCACATACCCTTCTTTCCTTGCTTCACCATCAGAATGACTTCCATTGGAAGATTCGAGGATTCTGGTAAAATTTTGGAGAGGGGCACACGCCAATGTTTTAGCGACCAATCTTATCACACTGAAAGCAATGGATGAATAAAGTTTCTGTTATGCTTCATTTCATCATACAGACAGCCCACTATAAGAACGTACTTTACATAATTTTGTTTCAGCTACTGCCTACTTTTCACGGAAGAAACCAGTTTGGGTGACTCCATCGCAGCGACTGCACACAGTAGGCGTTAACTGTATGTATTCGATAAAGAGATAGCATCTGTAAACCATTCTGTGCCTTCCGTTTGCCCATGATTATTATTGTGACAGTAAAAACACCCGTCGCTGCGAGAGTACTTACAGAAATTTCCAGGAGGGCTCCTGTGTTGTCCCTCACACTATTCAAGCGAGGCACTTCGAACAGATGGCGACTCCATAAGTCCTCACCACCCGTACTATGTCAAAGGAGTGCCGCAGTACTGACAACACGAAATTTTTTTGTCCCATTCTTTTGTGCTTTTAGAGAGTTGTCGAGTTACAGTACAAAGCTTAGCTTAGTCTAAATTGCCCTGAATAATTATTTACAGGCCCTTCTTCATGACAAGTTCAAACCGTGCAAATGTGCGTGTGCATGCGTGTGTGTGTGCGTGCGCTTCAGTGGTGCCTAGTGCCACGAGGGTAGCGATTAAGAGACTTAGATAGGCTAGTTGGTTGTTGGCTTGATGGAACATGGTTATAATGGCGCGTTTTGAGGACAGGACACAGAAAAAAGCACTGTCCTCTGTGCTTTCTATCTGTGTCCTGTTTTCAAAACACGCCGTTATAACCATGTTCTATCATCCCATGAGGGTACCCTATCAGGTTTCGATGACATGAATAGTGTGCTTCTCCACATACGAAACTGTCCTCCAATTAGCGTGCATTTTAAACAGGTCACATTAAAGGGACCCTGAAACACTTGTCTAACTAATCTGTCTAGCCTTTGCAAGTACTCCTGTCTCATTTCACGAGTGTACAAAATTATCGGACAGCAGTAGTCACATGCAAAGTAGCTTTTTAACTTTCAGTTTGTGCGGTCTTAATGTCTCACAGGAGTACCGACCACCGCGGGTTCGAGCTTAGCGAGCCACAGGGCCGCGTCAGCCGTCAGCCTCTAGCGCCGCTGCACGCGAGCTCAGGCCACAAGGGGCTACCGAGCGATGCACGCAAGAACACAGTATTGCCCTAAGTTGACGGAAACCGTTTATTGTGTCCGACGGCACCCAACATTGCACAAACGTCCAGTCTTCGGACGGCGGGGGACCAAAGGGGTCCCGCACCAAGGGCGGAAAATACAGTCACAACGGAGCCCAGTGTCTACAGGCACAGCGACGTGCCTGTAGCACGTCACTGCGAGAGCACAGGCTCAAGCTGAGACACGCCGCTAAGAAAAGTCCCGGCGGCTATGCTACTTCCTTCGCGATAACCGATGGGCCAACTCACGAGAGCTCGGGCAATCTCCTTTGGCTTGGGCCTCCGATAAGTGTGGCTCGGTGTGGTATAACCTCGCGCAAGCACTAGGCACCCGTTCTTTGGCTTAGCGTCGGGATAGGATCAACACGAGGTACGCGCTCCCCGCACGGGTGAAGGCACCGTGCGTGAGCTCAGTCCTAGTCACAAAGGTGTCGGCGGACGAGAGGAAGCATGTACGTATTGGGCGTTTGTGCAGTGTCGGGTGCCACCGGATACAATAAACGGTTTCTGTCAACTTAGGGCAATACTGTGTTCTTGCATGCATCGCTCGGTAGCCTCTTGTGGCTTGAGCTCGCGCACAGCGGCGCTAGAGGCTGACGGCTGACGCGGCCCTGTGGCTCGCTAAGCTCGAACCCGCGGTGGTCGGTACTCCTGTGAGACATTAAGACCCCACAAGTTCAACAGGTGCATATCGCCACATGTTCGTGATGAGCATTGGCTGGCAGGTAGACAGCCAAATCGTGATCTTGGAAGGCAAATGTTTTACTGGGCAAATTCGTAAACCACGGTACCAATCAGCCATGGCAATAGCAAGAAGTTCAGTAAGTACTTGTTTAATTGAATGACATGGCTGTGACACACTGCCCTAGTTTAGGGACATCATTGTGCCTTCTAGGTTAACTCGATATAGCTGCTCAAGTTTGAGAATGTTCCAGAGTAATTTGTTCCGATGGGTACACATTTAAAGGACATGCATGTCCTGCATGTGGCTGCAACATTCTATATGTGTAAGGACCCTGATAATGTGAGCCCACCCTGCCAAATGACACAAATGTGATAACACATATCACACACACTCTGACAAAACAGATGCGGCAGTGTTCGCATTGCAAGGGTGCCAGCAATTGCGGCTCTTCGGGCACGCACCTGAGGTCTTCCTGGAACCCCTCCCCAAGCAGCTGGTCGGCCTCATCCAGCACCAGGAGGCGCACCCACTCCAGGGAAAGCTGGCCCTGCTGGATAAGCTGCAGCAGCCGCCCTGCACCAGCCCAGGATGTTTAGAACCGCTCACTGGGCTTTGGTTCATTGGCTTTGGTTTACTGTGTTACACACAATGAACCAGTTTCACGATTGTAAAGCTGGCTTTACTGCGAGGCAGTTTCCAAACAAATGGCAGTTTTATGTGTTTTTGCAAAGATTGCATATGGGCACAGTTTGCTCGTCTTCCGACCCAGAAAATGTCAGGCGAGGGTCTTGCGACTAAACCATGCATGAGAGATCCGTAGCTAGTGCTTTGTCTTTACTTTAACTGCAAATGCCGATACCATAGCTGGGCAAATGTGCAGTGGAAATAACTGCACTTGCAAATTTAGAAAAGGCTGTATTATGCATCTGGCTATTTTTGAACGAATAACAGTTACACTTGTAAAGTTGCCAGTGTTTAGCTCATTTCTTAACATTTTATCATTTTCATTTACAGCAAAACCAGTCATGCTGCCTTGTAAAGCCAGCCAAAGCTGCAAGCTGTTCTCGCAATTTTTTTTAAACAGCTCTTACATTTCTTATTTTTTGACTAAGGAGCACAGGGGGAGGCTACTAGGATGATTCGTAGTCCTGCATGGTCATGAGGGATAGTACAAGCCAGTCCCATCAAAACTCAGGCGTATATAAAAAATGCAAGCGCAGAAACTTCACAACCTGAAGTTGACAAACATTACTCTGCAAAGAGAAAATGTAGGTGAAATAAAGATAAATGTGTGCAGGCAGATACTGTGAAAAAGAAAATGTTTATGTGGAACAGTAAGAGCAGCTGTCTGCCTGGTTTTTCGTATTGACCTATCATTTATATACACACCAAATTATGTGCCACTGTTATCATCCCCTTAACGCGAATGTGGGAACCAGTGGCCCTCGTGACTGTCAGTGCAACAAAGCGGCATCGGTTGGATTCGAGACAATCGCAACCAGTGCCGCTTCATGGCACTGACAGTCACGAGGGCTGCTTGCTCCCGCATGTGCGTTAAGTGGGGCGATGACAGTGGTACGTACACTGTAAAACCTCGATGATACGATCACGGCTGGTACAGTATATTGAAATTTGACCTTTCAAGCAAATAAGCACAGTAGCTGATGAATTTTTCTAACACGAAAGGGGCAGCAAATTTTTTCTAATTATTGGGCAATTGCTGAACCCAAATTCCAGTGAGAAAAAGATTCCTTTTGTTGAATTTGACAGTCGGTGACAAAAGATACGGTTTCATATTGTGTCAACGATGTCTTCGCATCGGTGGTACGAAGCGAAGCCAGTCACGCTTTTGCATCCACTCTGCTCCCGTGGCTGATAATGTCACACAGAGTGGGATGACCATGAAAAGCGCTGGCAGAGGGGAAGCGAATGCTTTTTCTGCCTCTCGCTTCAACGCATCTCTGAAATTCGAGATTACGCAACCTCCAGTAATAAACGCGTGGGCAGACAGCGCACATGTTGCCATGATACCTTGGTGCACCCACTCTTTCCACACCCTGCAGATTACCTCTCAAACAGGATGCGGGATGCGTGTGCACTCAGCCGCGCTGACAGCCATGTGCTGCTACGGCAGCACTGGAAAACGAGGCGCACGCAAACCTGGCCCAGACTTCCTCCCCTTCCTCGCACTTGATTGCATTACCGTGAGCTTACTCCCTATTCCCTTTCCCCTCGCTCGCACGGAGAGACACTGCTCATCAAGTCACCATCGTTCTCAGCTCACCCTTGCACACTTTCACTCACATTCAAACCATACAGTACGCATATTGTGACAGGATCTTATCCCACCTGGACTTTACATGGAACATGACATTGCTCTTGGTCACATGGCTCGTGATTTGAGAAGCGCGTTAGGAAGTAGCCACTTGTTAATTCCACCATTTGACCATCTGTGTCCGTGGAAGTTTCCAGTTATTGTCTCAATATTTCTTCATGGCAGCAATAAAATTTAATTATATTAAAATCGTGTATAAACACACTTCTTTATTTTTAGGTTCTAAATACATGGTGTTCTCTGGACAAAAAGTTATAAAACTTTAAATATATCGTTATATAGAGAATTTCGTTATAATGAAGTTCATTATATCGAGGTTTAACTGTATTCCCCAGAAGAAATACATTGCATACAATGCGCAGAAGGCTGGCTGTTTTAAATGAGTTGCCATGCCTGCTGTGGATCATAAGAAACGTGCAAGCCACAATCACAGCGGTGGCCAAGCCAGTGGAGTGGCTGGCATAGTGGGATGTCGGTCAGCTGTAGTTGCTATGCAACCGGCTATGCACCAAAACTGCACAATCTCTCACTGCACAATCTCTCAAGCAGACTGAACTATCCCAAACATCCATGGAGGATAAGAAGGTAGGAAACGTGAGAGACTGCAGCAGTGGTGAAATGGTAGAGCACCCACCTCATATGCGCAGGGTACTTGGAACAAATCCCGGTGCTGCCGGAAACCCCTCAGTTTTTCTAATGGGGAGAGACGTCCTCCAACGTGGTGCTCAGCTTCTTGTGCAGATTCGCATTTCGAAAAGGGGCCCATAAAGATTTCTAGGCGTGGTCTCTGGGCACCCTTTGTCCAACTACAGACGGCCCTGTTGCAGAGCATCCGCCTCAGCTGGGGAAGGCAGACTAGAGCTGCCGCCAAGTATCTACTGGTAAAGTAGGTACAAATGCAGTGGCGGTCACATGCCCAGTCACTGCGGGACCCCAACGCATGGAAAGGGCTGTTTGTCGAAAACCTGACAGCGTCCCCACCTAATAGCTGCACTGGGATGCCACATGGGAAATTGCCACCACGAGAGCGGACCTGACACACTTTTTCAGTGTTTTGGTATGCCCACAAGGTCTGATGGAATTTGCCAAGTGCAGGCACCTTACCCAGAACAATTTTTTTAGAGAGAATGATGTCAGCCAGCCAGCCTTCGCCAGCCCGCCGGTTTGTTCTCTGTGGGGTGAGGGCAGGTGTGCATGTTGGGCCAACCTTGGTTCCACATTTTTTTTATGTGACGCTCACTCAGCTCACTATTCTCTCCCTTTTGGTAGACCACATTGTGCATTTCTCGCCATTTGTTCATCTCGCACATTTTCGTTGTGCAATTTATTTCCCGCAGTAATTCCAAGGAAACATTTTTGCTGTTCATCGCCATCATGTTCCAAAACCAAACGCCCCTGTCATTCAAAGAGAAGCTAGACATTCTGCAGAAGGTGGACAAACATCAGAAAAGATAAAGGAATGACCTCACCAAGGGGTCAGGCTCGACACCGTCCACCCTGTGCACGATCATCGGTCAGCATGACCTGATAAAGACAAATGTTCAACCGGGCCAAGGGAACGTTGATGGCAAGGTGCTGCACAAGAAGGCCACCGGCATCACATTCTCACATGGCATTAGGAACTCCCAAGCCTTCAGGTGTTAGATCCACCGGTTTAATGTGACGCATGAATTCATTTGCCAGGCTATAAATGGTAAAGGATAAAAAGAAGTGGACGAGGCAGTCGTTCACGTTTGGATGGGAACTTTCCCTCATCGCTGGATTCTCAATGTGCCAAGGTGTGCAGTGGCATGCAAGAATGTTCAAGAAGCCACATGTGCATGTTTTTACACCTTCGAGAAGGCAATCATTGATGGATTGGGAAAGAAAAAAGCCAGAAAGATATGAGAGGCACATCAAAACATACTGGAGCTGTTAAAGGTGCATGGTGAAGCCAGGAGCGAAAACTACGTCATCAAGGTAGCACAAGAACGTGTGCCACTTCAAGCTGCGTACAACTGAGTCTATCATGCCCTCGAAAGTTGCTGGTGCATTACAAAGTCCAAAAGGCATAACATCAAATTCGTAAAAGTCGTCAGGTGTAACAAAAGCTGTCCTCGGCCGATCGGCGTCTGCCATGGGTGCTTGCCAATACCCTGAGCACAAATCTAGAGATGAATTCTGCGCCTTGCAGACTGCGAATCGCATTGTTCAGGGGCAGGAGAGGGTAGACGTCCTCGTGAGTGATCTTCTTGAGGTGCTGGTAGTACACACATCTTTCTTCGTGACAAGGATGACAAGGGATGCCCGTGGACTGTTGGAGGATTGTATCGCCTTGCGGCGAAGCATGTCGTTGAACTGTTCGTTGATTACACGACATTCCGCAGGAGATACACGATATGGACTTTGCCACAATGGCGGTTGTGAGCCAGTATCAATCCGATGAGTAACAGTTGACATCTGGCCCAGGGAAGATTGCCCTAGATAAAAAGAAGAACAAAATTCTTCTAAGAGGCACAGGAGCTGAGACCACTGGACCAGTGTAAGGCCATCGGCAATATAAGAACTGAACACATCATTGGCAGGTAGGTCACACGTAGAAACAGCACTGGGCTGCACTGGGCCACAGTAATGGTCATCGGGGAAGTCTGTAACTTGCATGTCCTCGATCGCTTCTACATTGCCAAGACATTACCATCGGAGCAGCATCACAGGGTATGGGAACGGGTTGAAAACAAGAATGGTGTGGTAGCCCTGTGTGATGTCCACTGTCGCAAAAGGCAGCAGCAAACCTTTCCGAGTGAGAAAGCAGTCAGATGGAGACAATGGTGCAACAGCGTCTCAGATGCAGGGCATGGACACAATCGTTGACGCGTTCGGAGGAATGTGGGAGTCAGCTTGGAACAGTAGTTTCCTAGAAAGCGAAGAAATGTCGGTGAGCAGCAAATCTAACAGCGGCGAGAGTTATATTTCGGCCCGCGTGCAATGAATAATGGCATTGTGGCGCAAGAGGAAATCCCAGCCGAGAATGACGTCATGAGAGCACGAGGAAAGGATTACGAATTTTATGGCGTATAAAACATTGGCAATGACAACACGAGCAGTGCAAGCCACTAGGGGTAAATATTCTGAACACTGGCTGTGCAGAGAGATAGCCCAGAGAGGGGCATCGTGACTTTTCGAAGTAAGCAGCAAAGCTTACTGTCCAGAACACATACGGCGGCCCCAGTGTTCACAAGTACAAATGCACGAACACTGTCAACACTTTGATTACGTCCAAGGGACTGCAGTGGGGACTTTCACATTTCGACAGTGTTGCAGCCCTTGCCTCTTAGACTGCGACAATTAGTTTTCCTTGTCTCAAGCGAGGGGGCGAGGTCGCATCGGCGACAGAGAGTGACGGCGAGGAGACGGCGAATGGCAGGTAGTTGGTGTTGGGTGCAAAGTTGGAGACATAGCCGAAGAGTGGTCGTTATATGGACGGGTGGGCTGGCTGGTCACGGGTAGTGGGGCGCTAGTCGGCTGCACACGATTACAAAAACGTGCAACATGACTGGTGTAGCCGCACGCAAAGCATACAGGCCGGTTGTCAGGAGCACGCCACCAGTCTGCCGGGGCAGGTCCCACCCATGTCACAAGATGCGTAGTAAGGGGCGGCTGCTGATACGACTGCATGGCAGGCTGCAGTTGGGGCCTAGCCACGATGATGGCATAACGGAGAGGCACACTTAGAGAGAGTGGTTGGGTCCACGCATTGACTTCAGCATAGCTCAGTGGTGCAGCCAGCAGGACATGTTGGGGTGGTGCAACGACTTCAGCGTAGCTTAGTGCAGCAGCCGCAGGAAAATGATTGCGCTGGTCTGGTAATACATTGACAAATTCTTGCATGATCACGCAATGGAGTGGAGGCACAAAATTCGAGGCAGGTTGTTGTGTATGCGGCCACTGAGTGAACGTCATCAAGGAGAACTGGCGTGCAACTTCCTCCCGGACGAATGTTTTCATTTTTGCAAGCAGCGCTGACTGGTCGGAGATGGTAGCCAAAGCAGCAATGTGTTCGCCGTGTGATGAAGGGTGACGTGTCAACGAGCGCTGCCTGCGTAGCTCCTCATAGCTTTGGCATAGTGATGATGTCGGTCACGGACTGAGGATTCTTTGCAAGAAGCATGTTGGAAGCATTGTCGTCTATCCCTTTCATGACATGTCAGATTTTGTCGGACTCTGACCCCATCGTGTTGACTCTCTTACGGAAGTCCAGAACATCCTCAATGTAGCTGGTAAATGATTCACCCAGTTGCCATGAACGTTCTCGCAAACACGATTCTACATGCAGCTTGTGCACAGCTGGGCGACCAAACAGAGCCGAGGATCACGTCGGAAAATCAGGCTCATGGTTGTTGTACCAGAGGCTGGCCACACCTACGAGATAGAAGAGCATGTTGCTTTGTTTTGTGGGGTCGTCCCATTTGTTGTGGGTGCTTGTTTCACTATGTTGGCTGTCATCCTTGAAAGATCCCTCAGGTCATCTTATCCGACGGGCACTTCGCCTGCAGGACTGCGATATCTGCGTGCTGTACCACAGTGGACGCCAGCATTCTGACACCGATTCCCTCTCATGCTCGCCCTTACCTGATGACAATGCCTGTTGCTCACTATACCAGTTTACCATTTCTTTGCTCAACCTTACCACCATCGCTTCTGAGCAGTGCAAGGACCATTGGATTGCCTCCCTTGTAGACTTACTTTCTATTTCATCAGCACCACCAACCACTCGCACGCTACGTTGTCAAGCTCACCATTTCGCCATTCACGACAACTTGCTTCACCGATGCAATTATAACCATGACGGGTGCCAGTGTTTATTAGAAATACCTCGCAGTCTACGTTCTGACATATGTGCAGCTTTCCCCACCAATCCACAGTGTGCACACTCAGGAGTTCTCAAAAGTTATCAGCGCCTTTGACAGCGGTACTACTGGCGAGGGGTGTACAGCTACGTTCAGAAGTTCGTTGACTCTTGTCTCAATTGCCAGTGCCAGAAATCTTTACCCCTGCTCTCGCTAGCCAGTCTGCAATCTTTACCTTGCCCTACCCGGCCTTTTGGGCGTGTTGGCATCAATTTTTACGGGCCCCTTCCTCTGACGTTGGCTGGAAACTGTTGGGCCATTGTGGTAGTCAACTACCTCACATGATACGCCAAAACTGCCGCACTCCCGACAGCTACAGCGCGCAAAGTTGCCTCCTTCCTGCTTTGTCAATTCATCCTGTGTCATGGGCCACCTCAGGAACTGCCCAGTGATTGTGGATGCGTCTTCCTGTCCGAAGTAGTTGAAGCCATTCTTAAAGAGTGCCACGTTGCTCATCATACAACTACTATCCTCAAACTAATGGCCTTACAGAACGCTTCAACCGTATGCTTGGCGACATGCTTGCCATGTACGTTGCCTCCGATCACACAAATTGGAACGTCATTCTGCCTTTGTGACCTATGCATACAACACCGCTACTCAGAGCACCACCGGCTTTTCACTGTTTCTCACTGTACGGTCGGCACCTATCGCACACCATTCACACAATTCTACCATACCGGCCGGACACATCTGAATGTGCACCCATTTCTACCACGGCAAGACGTGTTGGAGAGTGCCGCAATCTCACTCGGGCCTTTACCTCCAATGATCAAGAGCGCGAGAAGAGCACTCGCGATGACGCCACTTCTGTACCCACCTTCCTTCCTGGAGCTCTTATGTGGCTCTCGGTTCCTTCCACTGCACCTGGTCTCTTTGCAAAACTACAATCCAAGTCTGAATGGCCCTACCGTGCCATCGAACGCGCATCCCCTGTCAGCTACGTGATTGAACCCGTTGAACCGTTTTCGGACCTATAGTGTCATGGACGAGACATTGTCCGTCGAGCACCCCCCTGTGACATCGGACGAGGATGACGCCACAAATGCCGTGCCTGTGTCTACTACGTTCGCCGAGGTGCTATGGCACATACCGTATTTACACGATTGTAAGCCTACCACTTCTTTAAAATTTGAAAATCTGAAGTGGGGGGTCGACTTACAATCGAAACCGAAACATGGCATCGCCAGAAAAGCGAGACCAACGGGAGCTACAACGTAGTTACAATTTTATGTTTGCTCTATGGCCCCACCCGTAGCTTTTTGCTATCCCGCGTGTTTGTTCGCTTTTCGGAAGAGTTTTTCAACATTTTTGAGAATTTTACAGTGCACACAACACTCATGAGAGGGTGTCGATAGTTGATGGAAGCGCCGCTGTTCCATTCGCGGCGGCACCCTCAGAACGGCGTCGCTTGCGGGGAGCATCGGCATGGAAGAGTAGACACCGCTCGTGGGTTTCTCTTTGCCTGTTGCGCTTAGCTTTCTTGACGAAAGGCATTGGTTTGACACGTTCCACTTGACTGCCGGCTACGTGCTACTTCTGTGCTTCCTCAGTCGTCATGAGTGCTCCAGGCCCACTAATCATTCGGCACTCAATCACAGCAGCGTTCAAGAGGGCTGCCATCCTTTACGCCGAAGAAACAAATCGCTGCGCAGCGGGCCGCAAGTTCCATGTTCCTGAACGGGTGGTGCGAGAGTGGCGACTGCAGCGAAGCGAAATTTTCACCTGTGGTGACAAGTGAGGAATTTCCGACATGCCGATGTCTGGATGCTTTCCGGAGCTGTAGGCTAAGCTTGCGGCGTACGGCGCTGAAATGCGCGACTGGTCCCTGCTAGTGAATTGCGACATGGTCATGAAACAAGCCCGGATCTTCGCCTTTTTAAGGACCTGCTCCACCATGAGTACGAGTGGCTGTCGGCAGAAGACTGCGAAATTACGCCAGCCGGACCCTTCAAAAGAGCCTCCCTGACGGCTGCGTGTGGTTGGGTGCATTCGGCATGGGCTGCTGTTCCACAGTTGTGGTGCAGTCGTTTGCCAAATGTGAAATTTCGCGGGACGACGACGCATTGTGGGACTGTAGCAACGATGACGATGGCAGCACTAGTGAAGATGAGTAGTCCAGTGACCATGTCAGCTATCAATAAATTTTCGTTATCGAATGCTCCCTCGGGTATGCTCTCTTATTTTTTTTTTCCTGTCGCACGATATGGGGGGGTCGACTTGCATTCGAGTCGATTTACAATCGTGTAAATATGGTAGACGGCATCCGGAACTTCATGTGTTCATGCGACACCGCAGAGGACCTCCCTTTGGACATTGCCCAACTCGAGCGAAAGCTCCTGGTTCACGGATCAAACAAAGTCAAAAAGAAACTTACCAACTTTTTTTAAAGTTCGCGCTGGCTGAGGGGGAATCGCAGCAGTGGGCAGTGGAGTGCCGTAAAGGTTCGTTTGAAAAAAGCATGATTGGTACCTGTACTGCAGCATTAATTCTTATCACATTTACTTTTTTGGTAATTTGGGTTTCCAAGCCCTGCAGAGTATGTTAATAGTTTACATTGAAGTTTCTCGTAAATCTGTTGCACAACATAAGTAGTATTTTTATAGGCATAATTTATGTGCGGATTTTACGACGCCCTCATTTTACTACACTTTTTCGCGGACCCGAGAAAGTCATATAATCGGTGTTCTACTGTATTGAAAAACTCAAATGAATGTGGCAGCTGTTCCTCAGTTGCGCTATCTGCTAAGCAAATAAACTTTCTATTTTTTCATTCATTATATATTCATTTATTATATATTTATTTAAATACTTGCCACGCCCAAAGGCATTACAGAAAACAGTGGTACACATCTACTACACCTGTCTATAACGAAGTAAATGCAATTCCCCGTGAAATACCCATGAAAACCCACGGTTTTAAAACCTTGCTTTAATGAAGTAAAATCGTACAGCCAATGGATATAAAAAAATAGCTCAGTCTTCAAAACCAAAAAATATTGATCACTGTGCACCAAGCAGATTTCTTTCCGCCAGGTTTGGCACTCATTCTGCATTGCAGTTCATGATTCCTGTGTTGAATACATAGAACACCGGTCTCCCAGATTGCTATCTTGGAGGTGCTACACCTGGCTGCGCCCCGCCACATATCAAAGCGATGCTTGCGTGCCACCTGTGAAAAACCTGCACCTCCACTTCTCTAGCTCGCTGTGGCACAATGCACTTGCTGGCGCAGGTGTGACCTCCAAGATTGTGCTGGTGCGATCTCAGAAGCCACAAGATGGCCAAGCCAAGCCAGCACACTCTCACCTGCGTGGCCACGAAAGAGTGGCAGATCGGATAGTTTCTCTTCACACATCAAACACATGCCAAGCTCTGTCGGCTGTATACTTCGATGAGTTCATGAATTTTAGCAAAAGTGAAGTTATCTCCGAAAGTCATTAATGTCACCAGAGAATACCGCACAAGTTGCCTAGTCGGTGCACCGTGTTCTGGGTCATGTGCAGCTCAAACATGACTAATAATGTTCGCATCATAGCGTGCTTAGCTGTTCCCCTTGACTGCATCGCTGTTTCACTAGTTTCGTAGAAATATGAGTGAGCCAAGTGGAAAGTTGATGCGAAAGACCATCACACTGGAACGAAAGGAGGCTCCCATGAATTCTGTTGCCTCTGGTGCTGAAAAGTTGCGTGTTGCACATGCCAGATATACTTTTGCCGTTGTTTTATTTACATTTTATTGTGTAAGCGGCTGCACAGCAGTTTGGTGGGCCGCGGTGCCTAAGCCTTCTCTGGATGCTTAATGTTCATAGTATTGGGCATACACTGCAGTAAAGGGCAATAATTGATATAACAAAGCAATGGATGTAACGAAGTAACTTAGGCTTCTCTTTCAACAATGTTATGATGAGGTTCAAGTGTAGTAACAAAGACACACATGTGCTGCAAGTGTAAAGGGAGCTATGCAGATGGTTTCCCATATGGTAACCAGAACACTAACCCCCAACTTCCTTTGTCATAACCACTTGCATATGCATAAGCCTGCCACAACCAATGTGCCTTACCCAGAGTGCCGACGGCCACGTGGCATTGTGTCAGCTTCTGCAGGTCCTCTTTTATCGGCACACCCCCGATGAAGGCATACACCCTGAGCTCCGGCATGTCGCAGCCAAGACAGCAAATCGTGTCACATGACTGAACAGCTATTTCACGCGTCGGCGCCAGGATCAGAACCTGCACATACGACACACCCATAACTTTCTTTATGCTTAATAAGCAATTGCAATAAGTACACAAGACGTTTCAGAGAACATTAAAGGTAAGCACTGAATCAATCTACAATGTTAACTTACCATCCCAGAAACCTCAGATTTGTTTGATGACAAGAGATCACTTCGTTGGAGGCAAAATTACAATGATCAATCAATTTATGGAGAGTCCGTGGAGGGCATGCTCAGCCGTATAAAATTCCTTTGATCACCTGGGTGAAAATTGGCACTGCTATAGTGTTGCATACATGTGAATGCTAGGAAGTTGTAACTCTGGAATGGCATTTCAAGGGGTGGGAGTGCCCAAAGTCCCTTTCGAGCAAATTTTGGAGCAAGTAAAATTCCATTTTGGAGCAGTTTCAAGCAGTCTAAATTTTATTTTGGAGCAATTTGGAGCAGATAAAATTTGATTTTGAAGCAGTTTGCAGAAGACCAATCTGAATTTCGGTGGAATAATGGAATATGGCAATGCACTTCAAAACTATGACTAAACACGAAATAAATCAACATGAAGCACATCATAGAAGCATACTTTGTAGCTACAGTGTACAAGAATATAGAATAGTGGGTCGAGTCGCAGCACGGAGCATGCTTTTCTGTAAAGCCACCCAAAGTATTGGTGACACTACGATGAAACTATATATTCCTACACCGATGATCATGATGATAGCGGAAAACGCTCTAAAATTATGGTCAAAAATGGTCCAAGCAACACGGTGAAATAATTTCTGGGTCAGTATATTGACACGTGAACTCGTTTATCTTTTACGGGCGAGCGCTTTTCACTGTCTAACAAATGTTATCGCTCAGCGCAGGACACGCCTGCGTGTCTCGGAAGTTTCTGGATGTTACCAATGCTTCTGTTTGCTGTCTGTTGTCACCGAACCTTGTGTAATCTGATTGCATGTATGCACGATGCGAACGGTGTAGAATTTTCTGCAAGACACGTGGGCACCACCGATTAATCTGGAACCTTCGATGACTGATGTATAAAAGCCGACGCGCTTGACCCGCTGATCAGAGTTCGACGATTGCCGACTGTGTTCGCCGCCATCATTGTGCTTTAAGTGGAGCCTATTATTGTGGGCACAGGTTTGTCCAATAAAAGTCAGTTTCGTCATTCACCGTATTGCTACTGTGTTCTTTGCCATCACTACTACGTGACAATATGTCACCACAGACCCAGAGAGCCACAATAAACCCTGGCCTGGTATAACATAATAATAATAGCAGTACTACTACTACTACTACTACTACTACTACTACTACTACTACTACTACTACTAATAATAATAATAATAATAATAATAATAATAATAATTTATTTCTTGCTGAAGAAGAACAGACAGCGGAACTGCAGAAAACGCTGTCATAAACAACTCGACTGAGCCGGGGTCTCTAAATACAAAGCAGCAGCAACAGGCAATAAAAAACAATTCATCACACCCATGACAGCTTCATGTTTAAATAAACAAAAAAATAACACTAGCCAAAAACGTAAGAATACCAAACAAAACATCATCCGCACTTACGTGGGCACAGACCAAGTTACTTCATCAGAAGCATGATTACACGTTTCAGACCATTGTTAAATAACACGTGTTAAATAGCAGCAAGAATGAAAAAATATGAAAACAATATAGATAAGACAAAGAAAACCTTCTATATGAAGCTTACACATTCTTATCGGTATGATTCACACATGGAGCGAATTCTTCGTTGGGTAGAGGCAAACAAGTTGAAGTTAGCAAATTTGTTCGCGTTGAGAAGAGAAGGAAGTGCATGTTGGAGGTGCTCTTACCCCATATTAATGCGCGCTGTTGGCACCAGCCAATCTTCAGGGTGCCTGAAGGGGTAACTTTTTATTTTCTTGCAAATTTGCGAGATGCCGAATATGATTTATATTATTTTTCGTTTCTATTTTAAAATGAATGCTCAGCTGATACTGTTACAAACAGATTTTGACTATACCAGTTTCAAGAAAAAAAGCATTTGGTGGTTGTTCCATAGTTTGCATTAAAGACATTATGAAGAAACTTTTTATGCAAGATATAAATTTCCTGTAGACAGGATGGTGTTGCAGTGCCCTATACCTGCTGGCAATAGTTGATACGAGAATAAAATAATGAGTTGTAAAGGAGCAGCATAAATGGCTTAGGAAGAATATATCTAACGCGGCCAATAGCACCAATTATTGTGTCTAATTGCTTGACAACTTGGTCCACATGAGCAGCCATGACATAGCTGAAAGAAACATTACGCCAAGACATTTAAACTGATCAACTATTTCTAGTTGTTTGGAGTTAAATAATAATAAGAAGTTTATTTACCACATAAGTACACTGATATATACAAAGCGGTAGGGATGGCAGGATAAAAGCTGCATAACGGCAGCTTGACTAGTCCCACCTCCCCATGAACAACAGGCAGCAACATGGCAAGATATTCGTAGTACATTCTTGTGGCAAGGTCAATATATACATATTCACAGACACATATATAGACACACATTTATACATATTGTCACGTGGTAGTGACGGCGAAGAAAAGCAGCAATACGGTGGAATACAAAACTAGCTTTTATTGGGCGAACCTGTCCCCACAAAAACAGGCTACGCTTGTAGCACAACGATAGCAGCGAACACGGTCGGCGATCGTCGGAAATCTGATCAGCGGGTCAAGCACGTCGGCTTTTATACAACAGTCGTCGAATGTTCCAGACTAATCGTTGGGACCCGCATGCCTTCCACAAAGTTCTACAACATTCGAGTCACGTGATGAAATCAGATAACACAAGGTTCGGCGACAACAGACAGCCGGGTAGAAGCATCGATAACTTTCCAGAAACGTCGGATACATGCAGGCGCGTCCCTCGCTGTGCGATTACAGTTGTTAAGCGGCGAAACGTGGTCGGCCGATAAAGATAAGCACACGTGTCAATACCCCCCTCTTAAAAAGCATCGACCCGATGCTGCAAACAAACGAAGTTAATAAACAAAAGCACTCGTAGCAAAGAAAACAACAAGAATAAGGAAGTTCGTCAGCGTCCGTAAAAGGGTTTCAGACGCACCACGTGGACCACTTCAGATCGTGCGCGGCGCCGCTGTGAATGCGAAATGCCGTCTGGCACGACCTCATACTCCAGAGCGCCAATACGTCGGATGACCTTGTAGGGTCCGAAATAGCGTCGGAGTAGTTTCTCACTCAGTCCTCGTCGGCGTATCGGGGTCCAGACCCAAACACGGTCGCCAGGCTGGTACTCGACGAAGCGTCGTCGGAGGTTGTAGTGTCGGCTGTCGGTCCTCTGCTGGCTCTTGATTCGCAGGCGGGCGAGCTGTCGGGCTTCTTCGGCGCGCTGGAGATAGCTAGCGACGTAACATTCTCTTCGTCAGTTACGTGCGGCAGCATGGCGTCAAGCGTCGTCATCGGGTTCCTGCCGTAAACCAGCTTAAACGGCGTGATCTGTGTTGTTTCTTACACCGCCGTGTTGTACGCAAAGGTTACGTACGGCAGGATCGCGTCCCACGTCTTGTGTTCGACGTCGACGTGCATTGCTAGCATGTCGGCGAGGGTCTTGTTCAGGCGCTCCGTCAGACCGTTCGTCTGCGGATGGTAGGCAGTTGTCCTCCTGTGGCTTGTCTGGCTGTACTGCAGAATGGCTTGGGTGAGCTCTGCTGTAAAAGCCGTCCCTCTGTCGGTGATGAGGACTTCTGGGGCACCATGTCGCAGCAGGATGTTTTCGACGAAAAATTTCGCCACTTCGGCTGCGCTGCCTTTTGGTAGAGCTTTAGTTTCAGCAAAGCGGGTGAGATAGTCCGTCGCCACGACGATCCACTTATTCCCGGATGTTGATATCGGAAACGGCCCCAACAAATCCATCCCAATCTGCTGGAATGGTCGGCGAGGAGGTTCCATCGGCTGTAGTAATCCTGCTGGCCTTGTCTGTGGTGTCTTGCGTCGTTGACAGTCTCGGCATGTCTTGACATAACGGGCGACGTCGGCGGTCAGACGCGGCCACTAATACCTTTCCTGTATTCTCGACAGCGTCCGGGAGAATCCGAGGTGCCCAGCGGTTGGATCGTCGTGTAGGGCGTGCAGTATTTCTGGACGCAGCGCTGACGGTACAACAAGAAGGTAGCTAGCGCGGACTGGTGAGAAGTTCTTCTTCACGAGCAGGTTGTTTTGTAGCGTGAACGACGACAACCCGCACTTAAATGCCCTAGGGACAATGTCGGTGTTTCTTTCCAAATACTCGACGAGGCCTTTAACTCCGGGTCTGCTCGTTGCTGTTTAGTGAAGTCTTCCGCGTTTATTATCCCAAGGAAGGCGTCGTCGTCCTCGTCGTCTTTTCTTCCGGACTTGTATATTACCGTGACGTCATATTCTTGTAGTCTGAGGCTCCACCGCGCCAGCCGTCCTGAAGGGTCCTTTAAGTTAGCTAGCTAACACAATGCATGATGGTCACTGACGACTTTGAATGGCCTGCCATAGAGGTAAGGGCGGAATTTAGCTATAGCCCAAATGATGGCGAGGCATTCCTTTTCAGTCGTAGAATAGTTGCTTTCCGCTTTTGACAGCGACCGGCTAGCATACGATATCACCCTTTCAAGTCCTTCTTTCCTCTGGACTAGGACGGCACCGAGGCCTAGGCTACTGGCGTCAGTGTGGATTTCGGTATCGGCGTCCTCGTCGAAGTGTGCAAGTACCGGCGGCGACTGCATGCGTCGTTTGAGTTCTTGAAATGCCTTGGCCTGCGGTGTTTCCCACTTGAACGCGACATCACATTTGGTTAGATGTGTTAGCGGCTCCGCGATGCGTGAGAAGTCCTTGACAAAGCGCCTATAGTAGGCACACATGCCAAGGAATCTGCGCACTGCCTTCTTGTCGGTTGGCTGCGGGAACTTTGCGATGGCAGCTGTCTTCTGTGGGTCGGGGCGTACTCCTGATTTGCTGATCACGTGGCCTAGGAACAAAAGCTCATCGTAAGCGAAGCGGCACTTTTCCGGCTTCAGAGTGAGCCCTGATGACTTGATGGCTTTTAACACTGTCGCAAGCCGCCTAAGGTGATCGTCGAAATTTCCGGCGAAGACAACGACGTCATCCAGGTAAACAAGGCACGTCTGCCACTTCAGTCCGGCTAACACCGTGTCCATGACGCGCTGAAACGTTGCAGGCGCCGAGCACAGTCCGAATGGCATGACCTTGAACTCGAGAGGCCGTCTGGCGTGATGAAGGCAGTCTTTTCGTGATCTCTCTCGTCGACTTCTATTTGCCAGTAGCCAGACTTGAGGTCCATCGATGAGAAGTATTTAGCGTTGCAGAGCCGATCCAATGCGTCGTCTATCCGTGGAAGGGGGTACACATCCTTCTTCGTGATCTTGTTCAGTCGACGATAGTCAACGCAGAAGCGTAGGGTTCCGTCCTTTTTCTTTACCAGGACTACAGGAGAGGCCCACGGGCTTTTCGACGGCTGGATGATGTCGTCGCGCAGCATTTCGTCGACTTGTTGCCTAATAGCTTCACGTTCTCGCGTCGAAACTTGGTAAGGGCTCTGGCGGAGTGGTCGAGCGCTCTCTTCGGTTATTATGCGATGCTTTGCAACTGGTGTTTGTCGAATCCTCGATGACGTCGAAAAGCAGTCTTTGTATCGTCGGAGAAGACTTCTGATCTGTTGCTGCTTACTCATAGGAAGACTTGGATTCACGTCGAAGTCTGGTTCGGGGACAATGCTCATAGGGGTAGATGCGGCTGAATCCGAGAGGACAAAGGCATTGCTGGTTTCCACAATTTCCTTGATGTATGCGATTGTCGTGCCCTTGTTGATGTGCTTGAACTCTTGGCTGAAGTTGGTTAGCATAACTTCCACTTGCCCTTCGTGGAGTCGAGCGATCCCTCTTGCGACGCAAATTTCACGGTCGAGCAGTAGATGTTGGTCGCCCTCGATGACGCCTTCTACGTCAGCGGGTGTTTCAGTGCCGACGGAAATAATAATGCTGGCGCGCGGCGGGATGCTCACTTGATCTTCGAGCACACTCAAGGCGTGGTGACTACGACAGCTCTCCGGCGGTATCGCTTGATCTTGTGACAGCGTTATCGATTTCGACTTCAGGTCGATGACTGCGCCATGTTGATTCAGGAAGTCCATGCCGAGAATGACGTCTCGTGAACACTGTTGGAGGACAATGAAGGTGGCAGGGTAAGTCCGGTCATGAACAGTAATTCTTGCCGTGCAGATCCCAGTCGGCGTAATCAGGTGTCCTCCAGCGGTGCGAATTTGAGGGCCTTCCCATGCAGTCTTAACTTTCCTCAACTGGGCGGCGATGGGTCCACTCATGACGGAGTAATCGGCTCCTGTGTCTACTAAGGCGGTGACTGCGTGGCCGTCGAGAAGCACGTCGAGGTCGGTGGTTCTTTGTCTTGCGTTACAGTTAGGTCTCGGCGTCGGATCACGGCTGCGTCGTGTTGAACTGAAGCTGGAACGTCGCGTCGTCAAGTCGTCTTTCGTCGGTGTAGTCTTGGCTTCCTGACTTCGTCGGGACGGCGGCGTGTCGTCATTAGGTCGTCGAGATGGTTTCTTCGTCGTCTCCGTCGGCGACGGAGGATCTTCGTCAGTTCGACGAACAGCAACCGCACCTCCATCGGTTGCTGTTTTTAGTTTTCCGGATACGGGCTCGCTGACCGGCCCCGGGCTGGGCCAGTGTATGGTCGGCGCTGCGGCGACAGGTAGCGGCCTGGTGATGGCGAACGCGACGGTCGTCGAGAGCTCCACTGAGTAGCGGCGAGGTATTCGGCGATATCGCGAGGGCGTTCACCTCGCTGCGGGCGCGGAGCATTGACGGCGAAACCTCGCAGTCCCATCTCCCGGTATGGGCATCGGCGATACACATGGCCGGCTTCTCCGCAGTGATAGCAGAGCGGACGGTGGTCGGGGGCTCACCAAATGTCCGTCTTCCTAGCGTAGGTGGGCTGGGCGACGGGTGGGCGTGCTGGCGGCGGACGACGGAATTGCGTCGTTGCAGGGCCCTGGCGTGGTCGCGGAGGGGGACCTTGACGGCGTGCGACGGCGGCGTAGGTCATCGCTTCTGGCTGGGGCTGCGGTAATTGAGGTTGCACCTCAGGAACCCCAAGCGATCACTGAACCTCATCTTTCACGATGTCAGCGATCGAAGCTACTTGAGGCTGCGACGAAGGCAGGACCTTGCGCAGTTCTTCGCGCACAATGGCCCTGATGGTCTCTTGAAGGTCGTCCGAACCCAGTCCTTGGATGGCATACTGCGGCGTGTGCCCCTGGCGGTTATATTGCCGGGTGCGCATCTCCAGAGTTTTCTCGATCGTCGATGCCTCTGCCGAAAACTCAGCTACGGTCTTCGGTGGGTTACGAATAAGTCCGGCGAAAAGGTCTTGCTTGACGCCGCGCATCAGGAAGCGAACTTTTTTCTCCTCCGACATTTCCGGGTTGGCGTGCCGGAAAAGACGGGCCATCTCCTCCGTGAAGATCGCGATCGTCTCGTTTGGCAGCTGCACTCTGGTTTCTAGTAGTGCTTGGGCTCGCTCTTTTCGCACGACGCTTGTAAACGTTTGCAAGAAGCCGCTTCGGAACAGGTCCCACGTCGTTACGGTGGCTTCTCAATTCTCGAACCAGGTCCTGGCGGCGTCTTCCAGTGCGAAATAGACATGCTGCAGCTTGTCGTCGCTGTCCCAACCGTTAAACGTAGCGACCCTCTCATACGTCTCGAACCAGGTTTCCGGGTCCTCGAATGTTGATCCGCGGAACGTCGGAGGTTCCCTGGGCTGCTGCAGCACGATGGGGGACGCTGGGGCTGCCATTGTGGTTGCCTTGTCCACAATCTTCTTGGTCTTCTCAGGTAGAAGTCCGTGCTCCGGGGGCAGCTGTTGAAGACGGCGGCTTGCTCGATGCTCCGGGACTACGTTGGTGTTCTCTTTGCGGTCCGGGCTTGGATCACGGCTTGTCGGGGGTGTCCGGTACATGAAAGAAAAGCACCTCCACCAGATGTCACGTGGTAGTGACGGTGAAGAAAAGCAGCAATACGGTGGAATACAAAACTAGCTTTTATTGGGCGAACCTGTGCCCACAAAAACAGGCTACGCTTGTAGCACAACGATAGTGGCGAACACGGTCGGCGATCGTCGGAAATCTGATCAGCGGGTCAAGCGCGTCGGCTTTTATACAACAGTCGTCGAATGTTCCAGACTAATCGTTGGGACCCGCATGCCTTCCACAAAGTTCTACAACATTCGAGTCACGCGATGAAATCAGATAACACAAGGTTCGGCGACAACAGACAGCCGGGTAGAAGCATCGATAACTTTCCAGAAACGTCGGATACATGCAGGCGCGTCCCTCGCTGTGCGATTACAGTTGTTAAGCGGCGAAACGTGGTCGGCCGATAAAGATAAGCACACGTGTCAATATATATGTATACATACACACATGCATATACGCATACATGTATGCATGAAAATCAGAAATGACAACTTAGAAATAGCAAAGAAATACTTTTCAACCGACAAACCAAAAAGTTAATTATTCACAGAAATTTTGCAGTAATGTGCTCTTGCATATATGGCGTATGTTTGCAACACTTAGACTATATTTGTTAAGTGTTATGATATGATACCATTGTGTGAAAAAATCTGTTTATTTTTCAGCCAGTAGATTACTGCTTTTGTCTTTTTTTTTATTACCACGTACATGATTAGATTGTGACCATTTCTGCAGCAAGATCGTCGTATTGCATGCTCGAATCAGTTCGTGAATGCCATTTGCTAGGAAAAAAAATGCTTGTATCTTCTGCATATATTATGAATATAACATTTGGGTTAGTGCTCACAATGTCATTAAGGTAAACGTTGAAAGTAATAATAATAATATATGGGGTTTTACGTGCCAAAACCACTTTCTGATTATGAGGCACGCCGTAGTGGGGGACTCCGGAAATTTTGACCACCTGGGCTTCTTTAACGTGCACCTAAATCTAAGTACATGGGTGTTTTCGCATTTCGCCCCCATCGAAATGCGGCCACCGTGGCCGGGATTCGATCCCGCGACCTCGTGCTCAGCAGCCTAACACCATAGCCACTGAGCAACCACGGCGGGTGGTAAACGTTGAAAAGGAGTGGCCCTAATATGCTTTAATATGTTGCCTTGTGGGACAATAGAATAAATGAGTATTGTACGTAGTATGTATGTCGACTGTCTGTTTCCTTTTACACAAGCAAGATTTTATTGGTTTTGCAGCCTGTCCTTGGATTCCATAATACTATAGCTTCTCTAGAAGTAACTCATGCTTAACAAGATCAAACGCTTTTGAAAAGTTGACAAATATTCCCATCACAAAAGCTGTTTTCCATTTGTGACAGAATACATTCTTTTTGTTCTAAAAGTGCCAGTTCAGTAGATTTGTTTTTCTGGAATCTGAATTGACATGGGATGAGCGAATTGTATTTATCCATAAATTTAGTAAATCTAGAACGTAAAATTTTCTCTAATGCTTTGGAGAAGGCAGAGGATATGGACACAGGTCTAAGATTGCCTAAATAATTTCTAGCTGCCTTTTTAAATAAAACAGTTAGTTTTGCAATCTGCATGTTTTCTAGAAATACTGATGTAGCTAAACAAAGGCGTAAAATATGCGTGATTGTTGGTGCTGTGATATCTGCAACATATTACAGGCTTTATCTGAACATCGTCAATGTCTTGACATCTGGTAACCTTTAGGCTGAGTATAACTGTTAGTATTTCATCCGTTATCATAGGATCTGGAAATATTGTATTATCAATGAAAGTTTGTGTGCTCATGTTTCCGACAACGATTCATCCGTCTTTATTTTTGTAGAAGAATCATTGAAAGCGTTTGCCAGCTCAGTTCCCATTAGCTCTTTACCATCAATATTTAAGTTGCACATAACTTTTCGATGACTGGTTACCGAGTTTATACGGGTCCAAATCACATCATGGAAGCCGTTCTTCGCATCTAGATATGTGGAGTATTCCGTTTGTGCTGATTGCAGCTTCTTTGTTGACCTATTTCGAAACTGTTTAAACAAACGCAGATCGTCAGCCACACGTGTCATTAGAAACCTTCTGAACAGCTTATTTTTATACTTAGTTTCATTCCGCAATTCAGGTGTGATCCACGATTTGCGAGTTTTCCGAGATGGTTTACATGTTCTAGAGGAAAAGTAGGAGTAGTATAGCTGTTTAAAGAGATCAATAAACTTATTATAGGCTTCCTTGGCATTATTAAAGCAAACAATGCGGGTCAACTGAACTTGTTTAAGAGCATCCCGAGACTCATCAAGAGCAACATTGGTTATATGCTGGTATATAATACCTTCTCGCAGTTTTAATGGTTGGGTTGGTGCATCCATGCACAAGAACTGGCAGATTGTCCTTGAAAGGGCATGATAAGGCACTAGTCTCAATGTTAGGATCAGAGAAATTAGTAATGAACAAATCTAAAGTAGACTGACTTTCAGTTGTTATTTTAGTAGGTATTTTGAGTAGATTCGTAAAACCATTCGAAGCCAATACCATCTTAAATTTTCAGTAGAATCATTACTGCTCGTATGGATATTGAAATCCCCTCCAGCAATAAGCGCGTAACCACCATCTGCTACACAACACCAAAAGGGGTCATAGAATTTTTTTAAAAGTAGCTGTATTTCTGCTTGGTAGGCGGTAACAGACAAGAGTAAATAAATTGACCCAAACACAATGACACTATCCCATAATCCGGCGCAAGTGTACTGAATGGGCCCAGCATTCCACCATTTTCATCCGCGTCCAGCAGCAGTGCCACTCCCTGGCCACGACCAACATGCCTGTTAAGGCAGTATGTTTTACAGTTTGTCATTTAATAGACAATACCTGCGCTAGTGCTCCATGTTTCACTCAACATTGTCACGGAGAAGTTAAACTGAAATTCACTGAAGAATTCTTCTACTAATTCTGCATTATTTTTACCGATGGTGCATTGATATGTACCGATATAATGGATGCGGATGAAAAAGATGATGCAATGCGGTTTAGGTCAATCGGAAGGTTATACGAACGTTGTATCATTTTTTTTCCTTAAATACTGAACCCACACAGTAGTTATTTGGGCTGGTCCTCGTCGTTGGCTCCTTTGATACGAATGACATTCAATGACGTTCAGAATCTTTATGGACGAGGATTTTCCCATTTCTATGCCAGACAGAATGATAGCTGCTGTCTTTTGCCCTTTCTTTCAAAGTTAAATGCGAGTCTCTGTTATATCGAGTCATGCTTTCCCAAATAGTGATCCGTGGTTCACTATTTCTGACTTTGTTCTTGGCTTTCAGCCACGAGTGTCTTGTCTGTCTGGTGAAACGAGCAATCATTGCTCGTTTCAGCAATGATTGCAGCAAGTTGCTTTTTCATCCACCTTCAATTCCATTAATTCATAATTCCTTTATTTCATTCAGTAAGTACAAGTAATTCCCCATGTGTTGTCCTTGGTGTCTTTGTTTATTGGATTCTTATGAAATGATTAATAGAAATCGGGCCCCTCAGTTAACCCCCTTTCTTCTCATTCATTACATAACGAGGGTCTTGAATTCGGCAACATTGATGCCTTCAGGTAGCATGTGTGGGTTTATTGACCAGTTGCTGTCACCCAAAAAGACAACATTCTCATGACACCTGCCGCAGAAAGGATGTTCATCCGCCGCCAAGGTTTGCAAGTGGTGGCGCTGGCTGACACTCCCATGGTTAGTTTTAGTAGTAACACATAAATACCCCAGAAAATGGATGGGAGAATGGCGCCGCGGTAGCTCAATTGGTAGAGCATCGCAAGCGTTATGCAAAGATGTGGGATCATTCCCCACCTGCAGTAAGTTGTTTTTTCATCCACTTTCATTTCCATTAATTTATCATTTCTTTCATTCAATTAGTAAGTACAAGTAATTTCCCCTATGTTGTCATTGGTGTCATTGTTTGTTGGCTTCTTATGCTATCTGTGTGAATGCATTTTAGCACTATAGCGTAGGAAGTGATAACGCTAACCTGCTCCCATTTCAAAAGCTCATAGCAGCCATGTAGTGACACGAAGCGCCGAATGATAAGGCAATAGTATAGATTGACGGGGAACCATGGAAGTCCCTTTATTCTGATGGCAATCGCTTATATACAGATGATATAATTGACAGCGCCCCCTATACACAACATATTCCCCCCTCATAAGAAAAAAAAAAAAGAAAAAAAGGAAAGAAAAATCAATCCACTTTCGCGCACTCACTTCACAGCACATGACCCGAACGACATTCTTGCAGTCAGGCAAGCTCGTAGTCTTGATATCGTGCAGGCATTCTTCTTGTTCGTTTCAGCCTGGTGCATGGTTGTGCTGTGGTTGTGGCCAACTGCAACCGAGAGATGTCCTGCTGATTGGGAACCTCTAGTATAGACTCCATTACTGTGGGCTGTGCACCGTCAGATTGGGTAGCGCTTCCTTGGATGTCTTCTGATGGCACCATTCCAGATTCATTCCCGATGGTAGCAGGGTGTTAAGAACGGCCAGCTGCAGTGCAAGTTTTGCCAACCAGTTGCGACCGCCGGCATCATCTTTTCCTGGAGCGCCGCCGCCAACCTCTAACCACGGCATGACTAAGTCGACTTTGTGTCGGGAACAATACGCGCGTCCTCCACTCTCCGTCGCTTCAGCTAGGATGCGTTTGACGAAGCAGGCTTTGTGCTGAAACCGCCACCATTACGCGCTAGCCTCGTTGCCGTTGTGACTGAATGAGTTTGACAGGCCAACTATTGTTACCGAACTCCCCAACACGGACCTGATCTGCTATGAGTGGGGGAGTTGCCGCGGGAACGTCGTCGGACACCCCTTCCCACACGCCGACCAAGACGCAAGACAAAGGCTACCCGGGCGCACTGCATGGGGCTCCGAGTTCTACGAAATTCGTGTGATGTCGGTTTCGGACCGAGAACCTGTGTGTGTGTGTGTGCGTGTGTGTGTGTAAACCGTCCCGCGGAGAGGCGGCGTGTTTACGATGACTGAACGAACGTTTCCGCCACCTTGGAATCGGGGGAGCACCGAGTGTTTATAAATGGCTGTAGTGCGGATGCTCGAACCACTTTCTTAAGCAGTCATATTAGACTGAGACACTCTCTCAAGCAGTCGTGTTAGACTGACGTACTTTCTCTCACAGTCATGCTAGACTGGTGAACTGCATGTAAATACTGTAAATAAACCCTTATTCCTCGTTCGCGATGAGAAGCAGTCCTTCCCTTCATCAACGTCCTCAGCGTGGATAAGTTGGACGACGGCATGGGCCAGCTACCTTCGAATTCATGCCGGACTCCAATCTTGACAACGGGTTACGAGCGATGGGATTGAGCCCCCAATCCTGACAAGGGGTTTTTCGCTCCGCCATCTTCCCCTATGTGAAGATCCAGGTCGCAGGAAAACCCTGAGGCTGCACTGTGTCATGCTGTAACCGCGTCAGCTAGTGCTTGTGCCTGTCCCTACTTTACCAATTACTGTTAATTTTTATGCGCTCTATTTCGTACCATTTGTCAGCAAAAACTAATTTGTGCCCACTCATCTCTCCACCTGGATCGGCAAAGAAAACTTGTGTTTGGTCATTGGTCTGCCTTGCTTTATTTTTACGAAATCTCCTGGCTCAATGGTAGACGCTCTGGCACCTCGTTTTTCATGGGTGTACTTTTTTGTTCGTTGTTGCTGCTCCGTAACATGCTGTTTCAACTTTTCCATGGCAACACGCGGCTCCTCGAAAAATTTCCTTTCTGGGAGGCCAACAACATCCAATCTTGCTCTAGGTCTTCTTCCATGCAGCAGGTAAGCCGGCGACGCTCCTGTAGTTGCATGTGGGGTGGCCCTGTAAACACCCAGGTAGTTCCAGACTGCCTCTTCAGTGGTCTTCGTTCCAATGCCACAACCTGAATATATTCATTGAGAATGCGGTTGAACCGCTCAATCTGACCATTGCATTGTGGGTAGTACAATGTTGTAACGCAGTGCTGGATTCCCCGATCTCGTAAAAACTGCTCAAAACGTGTTGACATGAACTGACACCCATTGTCAGTCACAATGCTTTTCGGCTACCCTTCTCTCGCAAAAAGTTCCAAGAGCACTTTCCCTACTGCCTGTGCAGTGATTGTGGACACAAATGCCACCTCGAGCCACTTGCCGTGGTAATCAATAATAGTGACTGAAAACCTGCACTCCGGAGGGGCTCGCTCCATCGGCCCAACGATGTCAATTCCAAGCTTTTCCCATGGCTTCTCGGGCCACTGTACTGGCTCCAACGGGGCCATTGTCTGGTCCTCCAATGCCTGGATGCGATTCATGTACCATGATGACCAGCCTGGGAGTGTCGCTGGGGGAACGACCTGTTCAGCGTGAAACAGTTGCCCGTCTATAACTGACAGTTCTTATATACGAAAAAACAACCTTAGTTTTCCAGCTAAACAGCCCTTTTTGGCCATCTGGACATACCATGCTGCACCACCTCATTTAGCAATGAATCCTCAGCTGTTGCTGCTTGCAACTCACTCTTTGTGATCATGCTGGGAACGACAGCAACTACTTCCTCCACAAGTTCTTCCTCTGCAGAGGTCCAAGGTAATCAAAAAGCGCATCCGCAATGACATTGATGTTCCCTTTTGTGTTCTGCACAGTGAAGTTGTATCTCAAAAGTCTAGCACACCAGCGTTCAATACGCAGTGGGCGTCTTCCAAATTCATTTGTGGACAGTAGTGTCACCAAAGCCTGATGGTCAGTTCGTAAAACAAACTTGCGGCCCCACAGATAAACATGCCAATGTTCGCACGCCCATAAACATGCCAGCGCCTCTCGTTCCCCGCTAGAGTACTGTACTTGCGTTCTGGTGGAGTTAGTGTCCTCAAAGCGAATACCACTGTACGTACTTCTCTGTCAACTACCTGCTGTAGCACAGCTCCCAGTCCATATGCTGAGGCATCAGTGGTCACTTGTACAGGCAAAGAGTCGTTGAACATAGCCACCACCCCACATGACGACAGCATCTGCTTGGCCCTGCAAAAACTCTCCTCAGTGCTCTGGTCCCACACCAACTTCTGTCATTTACAAAGAAGCCGTCGCAGCAGCTCCACCACCTCTGCATGATTGGGAAGAAAATGGGAGTAATAGCCAACAAGACCAAGGAAAGACCGTAGCGAGACAACATCGGCAGCCGTTTGTGCTTTAATCACAGCATCCACCTTTGACTTCGGTGGGGCAAGACCACTTGCACTCACATGATGACAACAAAAGGAGACTTGCTTGACAGATAACAAGCATTTCTGGTTTAGCTTCAGCCGCGCCTCAGCGATCTGATCCAATACCTTGCGAAGGTTACGGTTGTGCTCGTTCTTAGTCTTTCCAAAGACTATGATATCATTGATATAAAGCAACACACCCTTGCAGCCTTTCAAGATTTCTCGCATCATTCACTGAAACGCGGCTGGTGCCGATGCAAGGCCAAAACACACTCTGCGGAACCTAAATAAGCCTTTGTGCATAATAAGCGTCATTATTTTCCGACTCCCTTCGGCTAATTCCACTTGATGGTAGGGTGCAGCAAGATCCAGTTTCGAGAACCATGCTGCTCTGCTCAGCGCATGCAACAGTTTCTCCGTGTGCGGCAAAGGAAATCCATCAATGACTACTGCTTTGTTTAGCTCGTGCAAATCGACGTATATGCGAAAGGTTCCATCTTTTTTCTGCACAACCACTATAGGAGACACCTATTCTGCAGCACTAACCTTTTTTATAATGCCTGCATCCAATAATCTTGCCAGTCCAACCGCTACTTTCTCTCGCAGCGTCACGGGCAAGCGTCAAACCTTCACTCCTACTGGTTTTACATCTGCATGCCGCTTTGCAGAATGTACAAAGTTAATCGCTAATCCCAACTTATCAGCGAAAAGAAAGGAAAACTCACACAATTCAGGAGGAAGTGACTAGGGGCTGACCGTGACTTGTAGGCACTCCAGTGATGTGCAACTGTAGCTGGGGCACTGCATCGAGTCCTAGTAATGCCATGCTTTGGGGAACAACGTAAAAGCGAAGGCAAGCCGAGTTGTTCCCGCATACAACTATGGCTGTGAACCATCCCAAGACTGGAATTTTCTTCTGTGAAAAATCCTGCAGCGTTGCTGTAGCCGTAGTCAAAGGAAACCTGTTGGCGAACTTGGCTAGATAAATGTGGTCTGGCAAAACAGACACCGACGACCCAGTATCCACTAGCAACTGAAGTGGCTCATTCTTAATAACAACGTCAACGACCAAAGTCCTTCGTTCTACTTGTCCGACCACCAGTACCGTGAGCACATCCTCCTCGCTAGCACCGTCGTTTCGGACCGTCTGCACGTCCCGCTCCGCCGACCTGCCACAGACCGCTTGAAAATATCCCATCCTGTGGCACTTGGAGCAACGTTTCCCCCGTGCTTTGCATTCCTGTGAATTAGCTAGGTGCCTTGTAGAGCCGCACTGGTAACACCTGCTCACCGGCGTCATTGCCGCATTGCTGTCTGGGCTTCTGCTTTGAGATACGTGCTGCACTATGTCCGTTTGTGACGACCCTTGGTGATAGACTGCAGCACCCTCCGCTGCCTGCTCGTACGTATGCAGCATTTCTACTGCCTCTGCCAGTGTAAGTTTTGACCCCTGCACGAGCGATTTCTGTCGCAACTCAGTGCTCCGTACTCCGTCAGCAACCCTGTCCCGTAAAGCCGCCTCCTAGAAATTCCCGGAGTCGCACGTCTTTGCTAACTGTCGGAGAGCACTGACGTACTCTCGTATCGGCTCATTTGGCTGTTGCTGACTTAACGTGAATCAACGTCGCTTGACCAGTACGTTGACGGTGCTTGAGAGCTGATGCTCCAATAGGCCCAACGCCTCGGTGTAACTATCCCCTTCGCTTGCCTTTGTCTTGTCTTTTCCTGATGGTTTACTTGCCTCCGGCCTGGCTTTTGTCATGTCTGGCATTCGTGCCGGTTCTGGGCCAAATGTGCGAAAAACATGGCATCCCTCGACCCCAAGACATTGCAGCAGAATGGCCTTTTTCCGTAATGGCAGTTGCGCGTCCATCCCTGTCGCTTCAAGGAAATTTGTGAAATCATCGAGCCACTGCTCACATGGAATTGTCACATCTCCAGGAGTCTCCTTGAGTTAATGCTGCTCATTAAAATGTAACTAGAACACAAAAATACTGTGGTTTCTTGTTCCCTTAAGAGTAGATAAAAAGCATCAACTAAGTCCATTCTTAAGCTGAATGAGTTCATGCTAAACGCAACGCATGGCTCCAATATGGCAAATTAGCCTTGGTTCTTAAATTTATTTACATACGATTATTATTCGCAGCTCGATCAACAGGATTAAGTGCCTCCAACATAATGATATCCGACATCATTGGTCTCACACAAGGACATATATATATATATTTTTTTTTGCTTCAAACCATCACACCAAGCACTTTCCTTTACCACTCAACATAAGCATCTAGTAGAAATTGTTTGTTTGGGGACTAGATTCCATTTTCCACACAATAAATATTAACTTCAATTATGAAATGTTATATGTGCTTGTTGTGCTGAAGAGTGCTGTGCCAGGAAGAGAAAACTTGATTACATAAGTATGACCAAAATTAATTATTGAAATTTGTAGGAGTGATGTGCCAATAAAACATGAGTAATATATATAGTCACTGATTTCTTGTCTAGAGATAGTAAGCCAGAACAATGTCTCACTGAAATACAGAGTACATTATGTACTGCTGAGAGCAAAAGTGTGCGTAAGACATGCATGCACCAAAGCACGTCACTTTCTCGCTATAGATGTTTTGCACCAGCCGCTTACGCTTTATGCAAGCACGCCTGCTGTTTTTTGCACAGTTGTCCCTTGCTTATATCACATACGCTTAGGCTGCACAAGGAAGAGGTACTGTTCCACAAGTCGCTAAAAGCAGAACCAGCAATCCATAATTTAATATATTCCTTGTCCACTCTAACTTCATTAAACTTTTGTGTGTACCTACAGTTGTAATGACAAGCAGGCAAGTGTTAATATAATAAAGTTAATAATACTTGTTAAGATTAGATTGTTTAAAAAACACCAGATATTAACACTTGCCTGCTTGTCATTATGTCCGTAGGTACACACAAAAAATTAACAAAACTAGAGCAATAATTAAAGAACAAGGAATACATTAAATTATGGAGGCAGTATTTGCGGTGCAGAATGGTGACTGTTAGCCAGCCTTCAATGACCCTGTCTGAAAAGGTGATAGTGTCATATATTCTACTTATTGTGATACACAATGCTGCTCAGCTATTCTTGACTTTGCGCAAGTGGGAGTTTGGATTTCTCTCTCCTGCACATTTTTTTTTTTACATGCATAAGTAAATATGAGCAAACGGGGTGAATGTCTGAGCTCAGTATCCGTCCTGCTTTTCAGCTCCAGTTTGTCTTTTGCACTGCTGCCTCATTATTATTATTTTCTTTCTTGCTTTAAGTATAAATTATCATCCTTCACAGCTTTAACTTCCGAAAACAACCTTCCCAAATCAAGTAGCAAGTACTGTTCAACCTAGAGAATGCACCCAAACTGAGGCTTTGAAAGTCAGTGATCATTTGAAACTGAAAGTGTTCACAATGTAATAGGCCAGCTTACAAAAGACAGGCATAATTTTCCTGACACTTTTGGGAGGTCTGCACACAGAAGTCTGCTCCACAATGAAGCTAGTCAAAACAGCTAAATTTTATACCACAACGACTGCTTCTAGCTTCACAGTTGAAATTTACATGAAAGGTACTAGCAAAATCAGGCATCAGCTCCCAAGGAAGGACAATACAATTAGAGGATGTGACGCTTCTTTTATTTTTTGCCTTACAGCTACTCCATGTATACACAGTGAGACTTCTCTTGTGCAGAGGAGTTGTCTCAGTTGCATTGTGGGTGTGCAGACACGAGTGGAGAGCTGTGTATGCAGCTGTCAAACTAATAAGCAAAGTGCACAAGCATTTTTGCACTCCACTCCATAACAGTGTGGCCAGTGTTGCAAGAAATCAAACTACATATTTTAATTAATTTTCACAATCAAAATTGCAGGACAATGATGCTGTGGGCAAAGGGACTAGAAAATTATCTCAAAAGTATCCACTAACCACTACACTCAATAGGCAGTAAGATGGCAGTGAAAAATATAATACGAAAAAGCATTAGAAACATGTAGGAAGGTATATAGTTAAGTATAAATGTCTTGGGTTCTCAGCACAGAAATGAATGCAGAAAAACAGATGTATACCGAGAACAAACAATGATAAACAGCAATGGAGTGATAGATGCAATGAGCACCTAAGTAATAAGCATTACCAGGACAATTTGAAAGGAAAATAATAATAGAAATGTGCATGTGGCAGACTAAAATGCCCTACAATACTGACATTCCAAAGAAATGTAGAGTAGGAGGCAATAGAAAAGCAATACTGTTAGGGTCCAAGGTCTATTAAATCAGCAAATGTAGCTGTAGGAAGTGCAACATCTGATGTCCATGCCGGATTAAAAAAAGTGGAATGTCCCAAATCTTGCAAAACCATGTATGACATGTACTCTGGTCATATTTCAAACAGGAAGCACTTTCAAGTGAACTGCTTCTTTTTCTGGGATTTGCAATCTCCTACTTGGCAGCACGATGGTGTAGCCTCTGTGGAACACTCCACCATGGAAACCAGTTCTGCGAAATCCCGAAAGATGGACAAAGCTTCACGAAAGGAAATTATTGTCATCTTTTGTACCTTTGCACTACTATCAGGTGGATGACGATCCTTCCCTTTCATGTAGCCGGTACGTGGGGTCAATCTGTGCTGACAACAGCCACTAACCAAGCACCACTTGGAGAAAAGCCAGCCACCAGCAGCAAAGCTCACCTGCACAGCATTCTTGGATACGTTGACAGCTTGCAGGGTGAGCACAGAGAAGACGCATGTCTTGCCGGTTCCTGACTTTGCCTGCACCACCATGTCTGCAAAGGGTGGGACAGGGAGATGAGATACACTGCAGCTTGTAACCTGACTGCTGTACAGTCCTGCCTTAATGTAACAAAGTCGCAATAGTAGTAAATTTTCTTTGGAGCAGCCAGTGCATTTATTTTCCAGTTTATTTACCCTAAAGGTGCCTTTCAAAGCATTACTTGAGGGGGACGGAGTGAATACAACTGAACTAATCATAACATGCAATATAAAAGACCACATAACACAACCCGGAACAGCAGACTTCTGTATAAACAGTAGCATTAACGAAGGCAATGATGTGAATAAGCATATAACAAATATACAAAGATAAAGAGAAAAGCTGTTGCAAAATACATTGGCTTTACAATAGCAGCTAGAAAGCCTGTCCAAGCAAGAAAAAAGATTTTGAAATTTTATGTAGGAAAAGCAAGCACATGATTCATTGAGATACCTCCAATGTCACCAGTTAATCAGTTGGTGTCCATAAACTACACAAACCTGCATGCATCACTACTTTGAAAGTAAATCACTGTCATGCTGTAAAAAAAAATTTTCCTATCCTACTCCATTTTCTTGAACACCCTCAGCCAAAAGTGGTGGTACAGTAAAACGCCACTTGAGTAAACGTCTTGTAAGTTTTGTCAAATACCCTGCTATGACTACTGTCATGCATTGGAGTAATAGGTGAAGCCACTGTAGTGCAAATAAAAAGAAACTCAAAGAACACAAGACACGACACCACAATCTTTGTGGCGCTCGGTCTTTGTCCTCATTTTTATTTGTGCTACAATGGTGTCACCATGTATCAACCAACTGCAGCCCAAGAACAAGTTATACTAAGGAATAGTATAACTAGTTGTTCTTTTTTATTACAGCTCACAAACTGCTAATTCAAGCAGAGTTTGAGCTCTTGCATACATAAGCTCCTCCATTCCTTTGACCTAGCACTCATTTCAATTCAAAAAGTTAGAGCAGGTCCAATGCACTTGCTAAAATAAACATTAGCAAAGCTTTCTAGAAATTTTTCAATTAAGTGGTGTTCAAAGAGACGCAAGATGCAAACAATTTATTTTATTTCGAGGTTAGTGCAAGGAACTGTTTACATTCTTCTCCCAGTGCACAAGTTTTGTTTGGCTTCACTGTAGACGATTCATGTTGTGCAACACATTTTGCAGCAAACCGAATAATATGTGGCTGCCGTCCAAGACAGAGACCTCCACCATGCAATCACAAATTACACTAAGCCAATGAGTTATATATGTGCTGTCCTGCAGTTATAAGAAAGATGAACAGCCACACAATCCAGCAAAAGGGCCCAAGAGAGCTATCACTTAAACTTCACCAGTGCAACTTGCAGCAGTGCTAACGCCTTTACAGGAGATTGCCTTAGCGCTCCCAAATAAGGGCTGCATTTCTTTCAGTCTTTAAACATTCACATTCAGAAGTGCATATATTACTGCCAGAGTAAACTGCAGAATTTACTGTACCCTCTATAGCGACTGCCATGCTAGCTTTGGAATTGGGTGCAAGGCTACTTATCTCTCCTCGTACTAACACCATCGATTTATATTTTATTAATTTGCCCTCGTGCAATTAGAATGTGGAACAAACTACCCCAGGGAGTTGCTGCTAGTACGTCCGAGGTGCAATTTGGCAGCTTCTTGCTGGATCTATAATGTGTACATTACGGATTTATCACAATGATCTTTCTTTTATTTATTCATGTTGTTGTTCTGCATTATAATTTTGTATAACTTATTTCCGCCTTTGCTGTAATGCGTAAATGCCACTGCAGATAATATAAATAAATAAATAAATAATAATTATGTAAACCAGTCATAGCAACAGCCGAGGACAAAAGGCAACAACATTCAGAGAAGATGGCCCTTCATAGGCAACTGTCAGACATCAAGCCCAGTTGTCTGGCAATCTGTAATGTGCAAAGACATATGTGTATGCTTTGACACATTCACTGACAATGTTTAAAATGTGCAACAGGCTAAACATCATCACTGTAAAGCAAAGCTTTCTTTCCCTGCCCCCTTGGATCTGAAGTGGCTGCAGTTGCTTGTGGGTAAGTTAGGATCTTGGCATATTTGTGTGTGTGCATGTGTATATATGTGTGTGTGCATATATATATATATATATATTGTGAGACGAGGTTTAGGCAGCCAGTCTCCTCTTTATTCTCTCGAGTGAGAGCCCCACCACCAGGCCCCAAAACGGTGATGATGAGTATGTACAGGTGAGAATATGAAGCGTATGAATAATGCTCACACTAATTTCCCGGCACGCGCAAGCGGCCAGCCAGGCCGCGACTTAGCCAGGAGGGGAACACCGAACGAAGCGTTTTAGGCGCGAAACGTGAACGATCTCCGAACCACGACAACGATGGTCGGAAGAAACGTCTACGGGAGTAACGCGATAGTTCACGGGGGATGTTTGTTCGTTAATAATATAGGGTCCAAGAAAGCGGGATTCAAACTTCTCGCACAAACCGGGTGTACGAATGGGCGTCCAAAGGAGCACTTCCTCTCCAGGACGAAAGGAGACGTCGCGACGAGAGATGTCGTAACGTTGCTTGCGATCTAGCTGACTGACTTCTGTGTTGAAGCGAGCACGTTGACGGCATTCCTCAAGTCTCGAGACGAACTGTTCGGGTATACTGGCCGAGGTGCTGGTTGGGGCATTGAAGAAAGCGGCGTCGATGGTGAATGTCGGTGAACGGCCGTAAACTAAGTAGAAAGGTGAGTATCCCGTAGTTCGTTGGATAGCGGTGTTGTGAGCAAAAGTCACGAAAGGTAAAAGTTTGTCCCAATTGTCGTGGTTTGGCCCGATATACATTGATATCATATCTATTAGTGTGCGATGAAATCGCTCGGTTAAGCCATTTGTTTGTGGGTGATATGCGGATGTTGTCTTATGAACTGTGCCACAAGCTCCGAGTACTTCTGCTAGCATTGTTGACATGAAAGTCTTGCCGCGGTCGCTTAACAGTACACGAGGTGCACCATGGCGCAGCACAATGGCATCTAGAAAGAAGGTGGCAACGTCGGAGGCCGAACTAGAGCGTAGAGGAGCGGTCTCTGCGTAACGTGTGAGCTGGTCAACAGCTGTCACGACCCATCGATGACCCGCTGGCGTTATGGGCAGAGGGCCGACTAGGTCTATCCCAACGATGGCAAACGGTGTCTCGGGACATGGAATGGGCTGTAAAAGCCCAGCAGGAGGCGAAGTCGGTCGTTTCCGCCGTTGACACTGAACGCAAGAAGCAACGTACTTGGCCACAAAGGTAGACATGCCTGGCCAAAAGAAACGGCTCCTAACGCGGTGGTATGTTTTGTGGAATCCCAAATGGCCAGCAGATGGGTCGTCGTGCAAGGCTTCAAGGACTTGTGTGCGCATTGAACGTGGAAGAATAGGTACCCAGCGGTGTCCGTCGGAGTTGTATATGTAGCGGTACAGCACATCGTTGTCAAGCTTAAATAGTCGCAGTTGTCGACGTAATCTGGCATTTGGTGCAGATGTAGTTCCGCACAGGCGTTGGATGATGCTGTTGCAGTAGGGGTCAGAACGTTGACACGAGGCGAGGTGAGTGACGCGATTGGAAGGTAACGTGTCAGTAACCGATAGAGGTAATAACGGTAATAACGGGAGTGACGACTTAGTCTCATCATCAAGTGGCGAGCAATGAGGAGGTGTACTCGAAGCTAATAGTGGCAGCGGGCAGCGAGAGAGAGCGTCGGCATCTTGATGCTTTTTCCCAGACTTGTAGACAACGTCAAAATCGTACTCTTGTAAGCGTACCACCCAGCACCTCCACCACTTGTGAGACGAGGTTTAGGCAGCCAGTCTCTTCTTTATTCTCTCGAGTGAGAGCCCCACCACCAGGCCCCAAAACGGTGATGATGAGTATGTACAGGTGAGAATATGAAGCGTATGAATAATGCTCACAATATATATATATATATATGGTCACCTGCCTTTCACAACCTTCGCTTCAGTAAACTTTTGGCAGCCCTTTTCTCGTTGGGCGAATTGTACCGCAAATGAAAGTGTCTTCCTTTAGAAGTCGAAGAGCAAGCGGCAAGCTCGTGTAGAAGTTGTCCAAGTACATCATGCGCCCGACTCCCTTGTAATTTTGCATGGGTTTCAAACATACATCTTCGGCATCACCTCAGTATGTCGAGGGCAAAACGCTGGAAGTCGGAGTTGAGGAATCGCACTGCGAACGTCCGGCTTGATAGAGAGCCATAGCAGAACCAGAGCCTAGCAGTTCTGCTATGAAAGCATAGTCAGAAATCAAAGACGCCATTAAATCACTTAGAATTATGATTGGAGCAATCGAAGCCACTCTTGACAGTTTCGTGTAAAGTTTCAAATCACTTAGCAGCAGACAGGACGAGCTTGAGAAGCCCGTGTTTGACATGAGTCAACCACCACAGCCTACTAAGGGGAAGAAGCCAAGCTCCGCCTCGGCCGAGCAGACAGCTTCTAGCAGCATCTTAAACGACCACTTGACATCCAAGTCTAATCATGGCGGCAAACCGTAAGTGAATTAGAATCTGGCAGTGGAACTGTAGGGGATTCCAGCGCAAGAGGAATGTCCTACAGCAGTTCATCAGATCGCATCAGGAAAAGCGGCACGTCATCTTTCTACAAGAAACACTGATTCGGTCTCCTTACCAGGCTACAAAGCATATACCACACAGTAAAGGAAAAAGGGGCATCGGTACTCTGGTAACCAATAGAAGCACTTCCATCTCCCATGACATAAGCGATAATTCTAGAAAAGTGGAGTACTCGCTGGTAGAAATTATACCGGGGGATCTAAACAAGCACAGTATCTTCATACTCAATATATACAGCACACCTACGGACCACAGGCAGAGGTTTACAACAATTGTTGTGAAAGCAGCCAGCAAAGCAAGGAACTCCCCCCAATCGTAGCCGGGGACTTCAATACTCCGCATCGAGCGTGGAGGTACCCTCAGAATACCCGCAAAGGTGCCGACCTAAGGCAGAGTACAGCTAATCACAACCTAACTTTAATTACCAACCCGGCGTTTCCAACCAGACTCGGTAATTCCTGCACCAGAGATTCTACACCAGATCTCACCTTCATCAAGAACGTGGAATCGGCGAACAGGACCAACTTGTCAACAGACCTGGGTAGCGATCACAACATCTTAGCCACCAGCATTAACGTGGAGAAGAAACACCTCAGAAATTTTAGAATCACAGATTGGGACTTGTTTTGCAAAATCAGGGAAGAACGTAAGCAGTCCCAGGACCCAACCCCTACCCTGGACCAACGGTCAGAGCAGGTCAAAGAAGATGTCAGGATGGCCACCAAGTCGATCCAGACCGACCTCGAAGTCGACAGGATGGACAGTCGTCTGGTGCCTCTTCTGGAAGCCAAGAAGTCGCTCCTTGACTGGTGGAAGAGATACAAATTCAATCACAAACTCTGTAAAAAGATTGCAGAACTGAATAGAACTACAGAAGAACATTGTCAGGATCTAGCCAAACAGCAGTGGGATGAAGTTTGCAGCTCGGTGGATGGTCAAACGAGAGTAGACGGTAAATGAAACCTGCACAAACACCTCTTAGATGACATGAACTCCAAGTCTAATCAAAGGCAAGCGATTGAGAAGGTCCTCCATGAGGCGAGGCAATCAGAAACTGAAGATACTATTGCAGATCGGCTGGCAAGGAGATATCTTCAGGTCGAGAATGCCAGTCCAATCGACTACCATGCATACAAGGGCGAGCCAAATCCAAAGCTCAACGAGCCATTCAGCACTAGCGAAGGTAGGGCGGTACTGCCCAGTCTAAATGGCAAGTCTGCCCCTGATCCAGACAGAATCTCTAATAGAGCTCTAAAGAACCTGAATGATGCCTCCACTGAGCACCTCACTGAAGTAATTAATCTGGTCTGGGAGTGGGGATTGGTGCCGGAAACCTGGAAGTCAGCATCAGTTGTCCTCATTCCAAAGCCAGGAAAATCCCCGGGCCTTGCAAATCTTCAGCCCATTGCTCTCATGTCCTGTGTGGGTAAGGTGGCAGAGAACATCATTCACAACCATATTTCGGAACACGTTGAGATGAACAATTTATTCCCATACAACACAATTGGATTTCGTCCGGCTTTGTCCACACAGGATGCGATGAAGCTCCTGTGTGGATGCGATGACAACGCAACCAGAGATGTCAGGGCTACAACCCTGGGTTTAAATCTGGAGAAGGCTTTTGACAATGTGTCTCACGTTCCCATTCTGAATGCCATATTGGAGCTCAATCTGGGTGCTGCCTTTCGTAGCTATATAAGCTCCTTTCTCAAGGGGAGGCAGGCGACACTCAAGATTGGTGATCTCAAGACAGAGGCATTCAAGCTCGGACCTAGGGGCAAGGGGCAGTGGTTTCTCCACTTCTCTTCAACATAGCAATGAGGGGTCTCTCGGAAGAGACCTCTGCCATTGATGGGGTCAGTCACACGCTTTATGCAGATGATATAACCATCTGGTGCACCAAAGGAAGTGAAGGGGAGGTTGAAACAGGCCTCCAGACGTCACTAGATGAGGTCGAGTCATATCTGGAAAATACGAGACTCAGATGTTCGCCTAGTAAATCCGAGCTACACCTTTACAGGCCAATCAGAAAGGGTCCCAAGCCTAAGGGTTGGAAGCCGCTCTCAGATGTTGATATCAATCTAGGGTAGCTACAAGTGATGGAAGCCTCATTCCCAGAGTCAACTCTATCCATGTACTCGGTATGATTAGGTAGGACAGTCACTCCACATATGATTACTTGGTTTCCGGCACACTTGGGGCCTAAATCTGGACTCGCTCACCAATCTCAATGACATTGCCTACTCCCAGGCGCGCGTACTAACTCTTCGTGCAGGAGGAGGAGCCCTGTCACAGTCCAATGTCCAAGAGTTCCAGGACCCTCTATTCACCTTTAATGAATTCACAAAACACTTCTACCTGGAGAGAAGAATCTTTGCTCCACCACACAGAAAGCTCGCAAGACCTCAAGCTATAACCCTTAGGATGCTTCAGACTAGCTCTTATCCTAGTCTGGCCTCCATGCACTGTTTATTCTGGGACGTTTTTAGCTCACAATGTCCTAGCTGCGGGGATACATGCAACTTAGAACACATGCTCTGGCGGTGTCCCTTGTTACAAGAGGATATGGACATCACTGAACAGAAGTGGAACTCGGCCATCAAGAGCTCGGAATATCATCATCAGCTTTGGACTGTGCAGACAAGCTGCGATGCGGTGGTTAGGTTAGGCCTGACTGTCCCCATGTGGGTGCGGCCTGCGGTGCCGCCTTAAGAGGTGGCACTTCTCAGGACCCTTCATATCTCAGTTCTTCGTATCTGTATCTTTGGCGTGTCCGACGCCAATTGGTCAATCAGACTTGCCAGCACATACGTCGACTCTTAGCATGTAACCATCTTTTGTACATGCCTTGAAGAGCACAGCAGCAAAATTTTGGTTCAATTTCTCTACCAGAGGCTGGATCTCAAAGACATGAACCTGCGACTCTGCAAGCAGTTCATTGTCCGCAAAATGCCACAACCTCAAAAGTAGGAAAAAGTGGACACGGCTCATATACTGACGAAGGAGTTCAATGCCATATAGGTCACTTTTTGCTGAGTAGTGACTCAGAGTAGGAAGACAGGCGAGACCAATACAAATCAGTATTCCAACAAATGCTTTCATTTCTTGGACACTGCTTTCCGTCCAATTCAACCGTGATTTAGGTTTGGGTGTACATGTAGTTGACTCCAACACTTGTTGTGCGAACCTGTTTGTTTCATCGACTATCATTTGCCAGATTAGGGTGGCTAGAAGGGGAGGTGTGAATACTGGCGGCGCTTTCCTTCGGGCGCGCGTGACCCCCTTGCGCACCGATGCCACCAGGGGGAATGTGTTGCTGCCGCTCACGGCGGGGTACTCGTAGCCGCGCGTTCGTTATTCTATGGCCGCGCTGGCCTGCGCCTCCGTGCCTCCGCTGTCAGTTGGTCTCGTCGCCTTTTTTGGAGTGTTCCTCGCGACAATCTGTCATTCGAGGGCGAGATGCAATCAGCAGCGAAAAAGGAGACGGAGCGTTGGCGCTTTGTGCCCGGATGTGATAGTGGGTGCAGGAAAACCTCAGAAAAAGTATCTCTTCCGTGCCCCTGCCTGCAAACAAACGTTTGCCAAACGGGATTGAGCAATCCCAAGGGCCAGGCCAGGCTCATTGAAGCTATGACATCGAGGTTCCCTGCAGAAGTCATGAGGTTATTTTAACATAGTTTTTGTCTCAAAATGGTGCATGATTGTTGTCTTTGGTATTTCAGACAGGGCAGCAAGAAAGAGGCCACCCTTGAAACTCTTCCGTTTCTTGATGAATGGGAGGCTCAAGGGCTCGGCTTTCTTAGTAACAGTACTTCAGAGGGGCTGAGGATGACCATACATCCAACAAAACACCTTCTAAAGTACCTTGCAGAAAACGCTAACTTCATGTACATGATGACTTCGAAACTGAGCCATGACCGCCTAGAGCAATTAATGTTTTGGCGTTAATTTGTGAGACAAGCGAGTGGGGCAAACAATCATCCTACCTCAGCTCAATCCATTCTAGTCATAAGGTATGTATACGTGCAAGCTTGGTAATTAGCACCTATGTTTTGCAGAAGTTCGGCATGCTTATCTAACAAATGTCGCTTGTGCACATCCACGTGTCTAAGCTTCTACAGCCAAGCAAGGAGCCCCAAGAACGGCAATGTGTCGTCGGATGTCCTGGAGTTATTGTTATCTGTTAAAGAGGTGCTGGCTGAACAAGAAAGCCACAGTGAAGACAGCGTGAAGGTTCTGCCAACTGATGCCGTTGCAAGTGGCATTTGGACCACCAAAGTTATGTAGAGCACCGCAGCGACGCACGGCTAGTTTATTACATTGCAGGTTATGTGGCGAGGTGGTGTGTTTTGCCCACACATTGTGAAGACTGCAAAGCAGCATGTCTTAGTGATAAAGGCAATATCCCCAGAGAACTTCCACCAGAGGCATCCAAAGAGCGGGACCTTGGGGGCATTTTATATCGCTCAGTATCGTTCTATAAGCTGGTCAATGCCCTTGAAAAGAAACTCACTCGTTCATTCGGCCACACGCTTGCATGCCAAAGCTGTGGCCGAAATCTTGCAGTCAATTCGTGATGTGCCAAAAATTGGTCGCCTGGACCATTCTGCTACCCTCACAGCCTCAGTTATACGTTATTATTGCCACACAAGGATTCACTTTTTGCTTAAAGGTGTCAATCAGCAGGGCAGCGAGAAGAAACGGAAAACAGTGAAACCTTGTGTGTTGTAAAGATATGACAATTTTTTTCCTCACTTGTAAATAAACGACTTTATGACCTGATCTGTTGCTTCGATCACTGTCCGTAATCATGGGAAATTCCTTATATGAGCGTCAAAATGACATGCTACAGGTCTACAAGTGCAGACAGGAAGTCTGCACTTGTAGACCTGTAGTGCAGGTCAGACAGAAACAAGTGCAGACAAAAAGTGGTTTGTAAATACGTCGAGACGAATTATCAGATAATGTCTCTTAATCTGCAGACATTACCTGATACGCACAGGGTGATTGACTACTGTACGTGACTACGTCATAGGGTGATTGCATAGGGTGATTGACTACTATGCGTACGTCAGGCATAGGGTGATTGACTGCTGATCTCGAGGACGACGGTCGCATTTTCAGAGAGGCGAAATGCAAGGCACCCGTGTGCCGTATGATGCCAGTGCACGTTAAAGAACCCGAAGTGGTCGAAATTATTTCGAAGCCCCCCACTAGCCCTTAACACCCTTTGCCGCTTCACGAAATGTGCAGAGACAAAACGCGTTTGAATCTCGATACAGTGCGAACTGGGCCCGTAAAATTTCATAGGAGTAATGATGTGGGCTGACATAACATCATTTTCATGATAAAGATTCATTCTTTGACGCTCGCAGAAAGCGCGCGATACTCGAAACAGGCTCACTTTCACTTCACTGCTAGACATGCAGCCGACGCGAGGCTGGCGAGGCGCTCATTTCGGCTGCCTGCTTCCCGCGCCTCGGTCAACAGCGCCGCCCCGCGGCATCGGTGCACTGTGGGGTCACGTTTTCGCCGCCGGTATTCACACCTCCTCTTCTAGCCACCCTAGCCAGATATCATCAGTAATAAACATTGAGTACAAAGTCGGGGCATCATGGCTAGATGGCAACTGAATGATAATGGGCAGCCTAGAGTGCGGTGTCACACAAGGTGAAGTAGTCGTTGCCGGCGTACATTTCTCTAGAAACAGGTTGAGAAAAACAAGAGTATCGTCGCCTGTACTGTCCGCCTTGGAATCATCAGTCAGGTCTGAATGATGGGCGTGCTAGCTGAGGTCTAGATATGTGACGGTTCAAAAACACCATCTTCATCACTGACTTCACTGTCTGTCCACTGCTGAACATGTAACAGTGAAGCACCTGACTGATCAGCCAGTGATCGCAAAGTTCCTGGTGCATTCTTCCGGCCAAAACTAAGTTTGTTTGTTTCCTCCGCGTTGCGCTTTCTATCGGGTCCATAAAAGGCATGAGCATCATTAAACATGCTTTGGGAGCAGCAGGAAAAACGCATATACTTAGTCCAACGGCACGTATTCTACTTGTCAAGCGCTCGTCCTTGTGTTGCCCCTATTCTTCGTCCCTGTTTGTTTGCGCACAAAAAGTTTTAATATGAATCTGTACCAACTAGGCCGACTCGCAGTTATACTTCAGTTCATTTCTAGTTCTTCCGGCCCTCTTTCTACTTGTCAAGCGCTCGTCCTTGTGTTGCCCCTCTTCTTCGTCCCTGTTTGTTTGCGCACAAAAAGTTTTAGTAGTATGAATCTGCTCCAACTAGGCCGACTCGCAGTTATACTTCAGTTCATTTCTAGTTCTTCCGGCCCTCTTTCTACTTGTCAAGCGCTCGTCCTTGTGTTGCCCCTATTCTTCGTCCCTGTTTGTTTGCGCACAAAAAGTTTTAATATGAATCTGTACCAACTAGGCCGACTCGCAGTTATACTTCAGTTCATTTCTAGTTCTTCCGGCCCTCTTTCTACTTGTCAAGCGCTCGTCCTTGTGTTGCCCCTATTCTTCGTCCCTGTTTGTTTGCGCACAAGAAGTTTTAATATGAATCTGTTCCAACTAGGCCGACTCGCAGTTATACTTCAGTTCATTTCTAGTTCTTCCGGCCCTCTTTCTAATTGTCAAGCGCTCATCCTTGTGTTGCCCCTATTCTTCGTCCCTGTTTGTTTGCGCACAAAAAGTTTTAAAAAGGCCAATAAAAGTGGTCAAACTGTCTGGGTGCACTGCGTCATCGTCATAAATGACACCTGCTGAACTTTGGGCTGTTTCAAGCTACAAGAACGGTGGGTTTTCTTTGCTGGCATGCATCAGACGCGCTACGTCCCGAACACTGTCACGAAACTAGAAGCTCGAGTCCGTATTGAAAAGTTAGTCAGGTGCTAGGAACCTACTGAGCTGTTACACATACTGTCAGTGGCAAACGGGAACTGCAAACTTTCGCTTTCGCCACACTGACACCCGCTCACCGAAACCGCAGAGTCCGAGAGGTATGGCACGCAGCTGAATGGGCGACGGTCTGACAAAGCCCGACTTGTGAAGGCCGCTAAGTAGCTGCCTGGAAAGCAGGAACTCTTCGAAAGTGGCGTTTTCGTCCTCCGATTGAAGTACGTCCTGCGAACGCCACTGCGTCTCCAACTTGTGCGCTATGCGGCGAGTCATGGTTGCGAAAACAAGGTACAGTTCACGGTTTCGACGCGATCGCTTTTCTTTTGACGTGCGGCAAAAGAAAACGCTATCCACGAGCGACCCTCATAATTTTCACATCACAACGCGCGCGAATCGCCATCATTCAAATATGCGCGAAGGCGCCACAATACGATACATGTGCGTTCCACTCATGAAGATTTTACTTATAGGATTGGCTAGCTTTGGCTTTTTGGTCGCGCAAGGCAAATGCGTGCAGCGTGAGCTGAGAAGCTGGTTCAGCCCCTCTCCTACTTTTTCCTCTCCACCAGGGTCGGCTGCGAGCGCTAGTTGCGGCGGCTGCTCCAAACTTGAATCACGTTCTTTTGCCTCCGAGAGTTTAACGGCGTCTGTTGGTGATCCCGGAGGCAGGTCCCGTGGTTTCTCGTCAAGCCATTGGTCGAGCGCGCGCCAGCTACGGTGGCTAAAAGCATAGTTTCCTACAAAAATTACTATTTTTGTAGAAAACTCTATGGCTAAAATGGCCCTTCTAGCCACCGTACGCCAGCCTAGCCGGTCGTCCTTTTCTCCGCAACAGGAAGTAGGGTCGGCAGCGAGCGCCGTCTCTCTGCGACTACCCCGAACTATAGGAACCTCCGCTCCGATGAGAAAACTAGCGACGCGGCAGGCATCTAGTACAGGAGGCACGCACTCACTGGTCGTGGTGTCACGACCGGCTTTATTACTTGCGTGGTGTTACTAGTTGCAAAGTAGTTAAAAACTGCCGGCACCGGTTTCGTTGTATCGTTCTCGTCATTATTTTAACGCGTGGACGGGCCAGCGTGGGCCATCTGTACGAGATGTTCAAGCGAAAGCTGACCGCGCTTGGATTCAACAACACGGACAATTTCAACATTCAAAGCAAGTGCAGCCTCAGTCACGTTGCCACTCGCTACATCAAGTTTCAGTTCGCTTACAAGCACGCCAAATGTGTACTTGCGACTGCGCTGTCCCGTGCCGCTCAAAATGAGTCTCACGAATATGAGCCAGAATGAATCTGGGCTGCTGTTTTCATTTGGCATTGCGACCGTCTGCATGGTGTAAATTCGTGTACATAAAACGGCATGAAGCTGAGAGGCCTCTCGATCTCTCTTTTGCCATACTTGCCCCCCCTGCTTTAGGTGTGACGGCCTAATGAGCGAGCATTCAGTTGGCAAAACTGCTATCACGGCTGCATAGGTGCTGGTCGGCGGGCGTGCAGTATCGGGCACTTTATGTGAGAGAGTGAATGAGCAGTATTCAAAGCCAGCTTCAATTGTTCGAGGATTGTAGCACCAGAAATTGCAGAACACAGAAAGGAACGAACAGACGTGGTCGTAACGTCTGTTCGTTCCTTTGCAGGCCCGTGTTCTACATTTTCTGCTGTTACAATCCTCGGAAGAACGAACCAGCTAGCTCAGTTAAACGCCCTTTTGACCATTTCAATTATTTTTACTTTAAAGTGTCATGTTGATTACCGTCTAATCGCCAAGCAGAAGTCTGCACAGCATCCCAGGCAGCCGAATCATTAGCTCTTTATTTGCAACTAGACTGCCTGTAAAAACTAGTTTAGTCCAGAATTAGTAAAAACCAGTTAGAAACCAACACCTATCATTTCCATTGGGCTATCGTCGCAGCTGAAGTAATTGGGTGACTTTGACATGCATTGTTTTTAACCTCCACATTTTGGGCATGCTAACTTCTTTATGGGATATGATGCAGCACATGCTATAGAGTGTGTTGTTTTCCTGCCAACACTTGCATATGTGAGCTTCTGCTATTGTACATCAAGGCAACTTCAGTAGCTGTCACTGTCGATCATCATTGTGAGGCCTACCAAGCCAAAACCCACTGAATGAACAGTGTCAAGGAAAATGCTAGGCCATAATGCTGAGAGATACGAGGAGGGCAGTGTGCATGAAAGATAAATTAAATTGATAGTGTCTTAGTTAAAATGGAGATATGGTGTTGGGGCCGTCACAGCTGTCTTACTCGTCGATTCTTTTTGTGTGTGTGTGTGTGTGTTGCTGTCCGTTCATATGTATTTCTCTTTGTGCTGTTTTATTTTTAATTCTACATTTAGGTATTCACTACACTGCAAGCTCTGAATTTCTTTTGTGTGTGTGTGTGTGTGTGTGTGTGTGTGTGTGTGTGTGTGTGTGTGTGTGTGTGTGTGTGTGTGTGTGTGTGTGTGTGTGCATATATATATATATATATAGTTGGTGGGCCTTAGTGTGTTAATTCACACCTCTTACTTGGTGGTGGCAGTGATTTGCGATGAACTGTAAGCCATAGTCTTTAACAAAGAAATATGTAATCTGTAGAAACAGTCGTGCTTTAGAGGAGCGCAACGAGTGCCATGGGAAGGGAAAGGAAGTCTACGGTTGGCAGGCAAGTATTAGATGAAGCGGTAAGACCAGAAAATTTGCAAGCAGTGTATGCAAGGTTTAGTTGGAGCAGTACAGGTGTAATGGAGACCTCTGGCAAAAGCCTTTAGTTCGCATGGGGCCTGTGTAGAAAAGCTGGTGAGCATGATATCCCAAAGTGCCAACACAGTCAGTGCAGGAAAAAATATTTCACAACCTCTAGTGATGTGAATATTCTTTTGACAGCAAGGTTAATTCCCAGTGTCATTCTTTTCTAAAGTTGGCGAAGTGCAGAGAAAAGAATTCTTAACGTAGTTCAAGAGAAGGATAAGACACAGTCAAGAAAATGAAAATTTCAATGAAAGAATTTTGCAAATGCATTGTGGAACTAAAACCCAAAACTACTTTAGCAACATATTTTCTCAATGTCATCAGTGCTAAATAAATGTGTTGTGGGTAAGTTGTTTCAGTCTGTTACCGCCACGAAAAAAATATATATATTTGAAAAGGTAGGTTCTGGCGAGGTATGTCATTAAAGATTCAGTGTGTCAATTCAATGTGCTACGAGTAGCTTTAGATAAGGGTATCGACTGAGAGACCAATAAGCGTTATTCAATGAGAAAAGCAGTTTCAGTCTTCATTTTCTTTCGTAACTGTAATGTACGAATATTGTATGCCTGCATTAAGGAGGAGGCTGGTTGGGGAGTCAGTTGAGTGGTATTTGTAAGAAATAGATAATAAGAAACATAACAAAATGAGACGAGAGACTTCATCGCTGATGGACCTCTTCACTTGCTTCTATTATGTAAAGGTAGTGTACTTGTGATGATGTTTGCAAGGGAACTAATTCTAGTGCATAATTATGTTTTTCGATGCCTACCTCACCAGGCCAAGGGGAGTTCCGCAGCCTGGTGGCCTGGCTTGAGGACCAAAAGATCCGCCACTACAAGCTCGAGGAGCGAGCTGCCCTGCGAGCCCTGGATGCCCCAGGATGGATGCAGGCTTTTGAAACGGTCTGCGCACTTTCTGTTTTTCCCCCCTGTTTGTGTTGCACACCACCTTCCAGAGTACGAACTTTATTCAAGCCTCAAAGACCCAAGTTAGCCATGTATAATGAAAATGTGTTGCTGCTTTGTAAGCTGTCCTACACTTTCCCTCACATCCGAGGTGCGGTGGTTATTCCACAACACCAGTTCTCCTGCCACCTCTTAGCAGTCTAATAGTTGAATGTTTACATCGGTGGTACCACCGTAACTTCTAACAAGCCATTCTTTCCCATAGTTACAGAGTGGCCTGTTATAGAGTGGCCCTTTTTTTTCAGCTCCCTAAATCACCCACCGTACATCACGCCCCCTTCATACATATCTCATCGCACCGGTCATCCGCTTCAAGTTGCACGCGCACGTGCCCGGACCACCACTTTTCAAGCATCATTTTTTATTTGAGCATCAAGGGACTGGAACGGCCTTCCACATGCAATCACAAGCCCATCTGCATTTACTGAAGCTGTTGTCACCCATACCTCAAAATGAACGCCTGTTTCTAATGTTTATTTTATTAACCACCCCTTATGTAATACCCCTCCAATGGGCTTTTTAAGGTAATAAAGTGAAGTGAAGTAAAGTAGTGGAACACACTGCCGGATAAACTGGTTGATGAGCATGATACAGAAAAATTTTTAAAGCTGCTGTTACATTTTAACCCTTAAGTGCCATTGCATTTGCTTACTCACCACTCCACCTGTTGTAGGAATGCTTTATTTCTTTCTTGTGTGTGTCTTTCAGGCATTGTGCGGTGTACATCACTTTGATGTCCCCTATTATTGACGTTATACCCCACAAGGGACCCTTTAGCCTGAATAAATGATGACAATGAAAACATAAATGTCATAGCATATTAATCTTGTCCCTTGCTCTGTAACATAATGTTACTGTATGGTCGAAACAAAAATATTCTTTGCAAATGTTTGTCCATCTGAGTTACTGATACCTCAAAGACAGCGAAGCTCTACAAGGGACTTTTCACATCCTTCAGAAGTCCTGACAGTCTGTTTCACCATGGCTCTAAATTTACCCAAGACTTTGCAAACACTTCATCATACCTGGTGCAGTTCGTTCGCCATAGCTGAGCTTTGTGCAGTCAGCGCACTTGTCTAAAGTGCTTGAATGCTGTACTTTCAGCTGCACTGGCGCCATCTATCAATAACGCTTGTTTCTATATTGGCCTCGAGCTCCACCACTGGAAAAGCTGGCGCCACCGTCGGCGTGACGTGCTATTAGGGATCACGTGGACATAGCGGCCGCGTCGGCTGCTTCGGGAGCGCCGAAGCGAGCTGAAAACGAGAGTTTAAATTCCCTCGTACGCTGCGGTCCTCATTTAGTGGCGAGATTTTCCCGCTTCGAGTGTCTCCTTTACCACGCTTGAAAGCACTACAATAGGTAGTGGCTGCCTTTGAAGGCGCGCAACATGGTAGGCTACTGCTCGGTGCCGCAGTGCCGGACGTACGCAACGGAGCCTGGTGTCAACGTAGCCGCAGGACAAGAAGCTGCGTGAAGCTTGGCTCGCGAAACATAAAATCGGCAAACAGTCATCGGCTACAACTCGGGTATGCAGCAAGCACAGACGTGAGGAAGGTTCCTGCTACGGCGCCGGGTCTGCGATGTTCGGAAAACGCGCACTGAGACGCTCGTCCGGGTCCGCTGCCCGACTTATGTCATGAAGGTTTGGTCTATGAACTTGTCGATGCTATAGATACTGGCAATTTCACTGGAGTGGAAAGGGAGCGGTAAGAAGCACATTAAAAAAAGCATGGCATATGGTCATGTTTGTGTTATGCATTAATGCACTGGATTACAAAAAAGAAGCAGCAGGAAATCGCACGCTGAGAACACCGAGAAACATACAGTGCGACGCAACTCCAGAAATAATATTGAAACGTCCAAGAATTTAGCAGAAAAAAAAAAGATTGAATCGTCGCGACGGCACATCACAGTCCCCGTAGGCGTCGAAGTCTCTACAATGAAATTATTTTTGAACAGCTCTGATAGTGCCCACGCAACAATGGTTGCTTGTATACTGTCAAATGCTCATGTTCTGCGGCCTAAAGCACATGGCACGGTGCGAAAACGCGCACGCGGCGAAAGCGAAACAGTGCGCGGACAAACATGCAGACGCGCAGTCGGTCGCTGCGAATCTGTGCGATCGCTGCATTGAGGCTTCATTCTATTACGCTCCATTTAGTTATACAAACACTATAAGAACATATTTCACATAGTTTGCTCTCAGCGTTTACCTACCTTTCACGCGAAAAGCCGGTTCGGGAGACTCCATCGCGGCGACCGCGCGCAGTGGCGTTCACTGTACGTATTCGGTAAAGAGATAGCGCCTGTAAACGATTCTGTGCTTTCAGTTTGCCCAAGATTATTATTTGGACAGTAAAAAACTTCTCTCGTTTCGAAAGTACTTACAGAAATGTCCGGGAGAGCTCGCGCGTGGTGTTTTCAGTGAGCGCTGACAGCAAAACCTATGAGGAGCGTGCCACGTGATCCCTCATACTACGCCAGCGAGGCGCTTCCGATAGATGGCGACTCCGTAACTCCTCGCCGCCAATAGCTTGCATCTGAGCATGTGTCGCCAGACTGGTGGAACTGTGCTAATTGTTTTTGTCTTGCTGGTTAACAAGGCTTCAACAGCTGCGATCGCAGTGGTTATATGAGTAAAAGTTCAGATAACACGTCTCAGAGCGCTCTCCCTTGAAAGTTATGCTTCGTGTTATCTTTGCTTTTGCTCAGTGGCCCTGCAGCACTGATTGCAGCTGTTGAAGTCTTGTTAACCGTTAAAGCAAAAGCAATTAATGCACTGCCATCAGTCTGGCTGCGCATTCTCAGCTGCAAGCTATTTCGAACCAGGTCTTATCGGTAGATGGCGCCTGTGCAGCCCAAAGCAAGGCGTTCGAGTGCTCCAGACAAGTGTACTTCTACTGTACTTCTACTTTCTATTCAAAGCTTGATCCTGCATGCTGCATCAGCTGCATCCAGCATCCAACTGTGCATTCTGCACAGGCTGCATTGCGGATTGTTCTTCAACATTTGATACCGACCACACCACTGCTGGCCTTCATCAGCATTGCACAAGAACCGTTGTGCATCTTCCCTTAACCGCTTTTCCTGTGCCCTGTCCACTCGTTCCTCCGTATTTCACCTTTTTGTGATGCTATAAAACCTTTCCTCATGACTGTCAACCAAGTAGACAGCTTACCCATCCTTCGGGTTATTTACCACAGCTATATACCGAGTGACTGTGACACCACATTGCTAAGCCTAAAGTTCCACGTTTGTGGCCATATTTTGATGGGGGTGTAAGACGCTGGGGTGTCTTTTCAGTTTAGTAAAAACCTTCTCAGTCTTACTCAGTCTAGGTCATCTTGTTATTTCACCCTTGTAGCTCAGTTTCTGCTCTGGAAATTAAAAGGCAATCACTCAGTCAGATCATTCTATGCAGTAATAAATATGTCGGACATGCACATACATTTCAGATACATGCAACTTAAATGTTAAGCACAGTAGTTTATCCAAGAAGGAATGTTTATTCAGAAATGAATAGGCACATTCAGATTAAGATTTTATTGAAGGACACAGATTCACATCCCGAATCCTGGAGGGGCTAAAGGGCTAATTGATCGTCCTCAGTAAACAAAATGGTGAACGCGAATAGCAACAATCTGAATATCTGGCAGTCGTACTGCGCAGGTTTCCAGAGGTGCATCGGGACAGCTTACTAGGTCTATTGTGGAAAAGCCACAAGTTATATCGTTACAGGAAACACTATGTAGAGCAGAAATATCTCTCTCTGGGTACCGCACGGTAGCATACAGGGGAGAAAAGGGGCAAAGGTATCGCTACCCTAATCAGAAAGAACATCTCGTTCGTTGGGCACGAGGTCTCTGCATACAAAGCGGGCCTCGAGGCACAACTAATAGAGATCATACCCAACAGAACAATCAATTCTAACATCTTCATTCTTAACGCGTACAGCGCACCATCGGATAGGAAATGAGACTCCAAAACATTACTAGGCACCGCGTCTAGGGCAGCGAGAAACACAACTCTCATTGTTGCTGGTACCTTTAACGCCCCCAATATGGAATGGGGGTATGGTTACAAAAATGCAAAAGGGATAAACTTGGTCTTCAATGTTGCAGAGCTCGGCTTAATACTTGTCACAGACCCAAGGCTCCCCACCATATCCAGTAATTCAGTCAATCGAGATACGACCCCCAATCTTTCCTTCCTTCGAGGTATCAAAGGCACGTGGGACAACCTCCAGGAGGGGCTAGGCAGTGACCATCACATACTTCTGTTGTGTGTCAAACCCAGATCACCCATAAGATATGAGTATGTGGACTGGGACCTCTTTCGAAAAATCAGAAATGAAAGTCCCGCCAAATGAGACGTATGCTGATCTGCTAGAGAATCTCAACATGGCAGGCAAACGAGCAATGAAAAAGTCATTGCGGATCTGGAGGTTCCTAAAATGGACTCGACACTCGCTCACCTTCTGGAGGCAAAACACGCCCTCTCGGCCAGGTAGAAGACCCAAAAGCGTAATCGTAGACTCGGAGTGAAAATCGCACTTTTTAACAACGAGATTGAGTCCTATTCGGCTCAACTTGCCTGACAGCAATGGGATGAGACGTGTACCGAAACAGACGAGCATATGCGAAAAGGTAGCAAATGGAGCTTATTGAAAAGTCTCCTTAACAATAAACAGTCTAAGGGCACCCTTGGCCTTGCGATGGATAGGCTCATAAGGAAACAAATTGCAAGCGGTCTCAACGAAAGGGAATTAGCCAACAACTTAGCACATACTTATCTCGCCCTCGCCAAAGACGAGGATCACCCGGTAAAGTGTGTAAACTACATGGGACTCTCGGCACCTGATCTAGACGAACCTTTCACCGTGTCATAGATCAGACATGTTCTCTTCAACCTAAATGGCAGATCAGCCCTGAGACCTGATGGAGCCACGAGAAAACTCCTCCGGAACCTAGATGATGGGGCAATCGAGATAATCATGGCCGAAATCAATAAGCTATGGAAAACTGGACAGGTCCCGGTAGACTGGCGTACCGCAAGAAATGGTACTTATAACGAAACCAGGAAAACCCCCACGTGTAAATAACCTGCGGCCTATTTTCCTTACATCATGCATCGTCAAGGTTGTGGAGAACACAAAACATAACCGGATCTCTGAACATATTTAAAACTAGGAGCTCTTTAGACACAACCTAATTGGCTTTAGACAGGCATTGCCCACACAGGACGCCATGCTTTTGCTTAAGAGAGCAGTTTTTGATAACCCTACTCACGACGTGAGAGGGATCCTCGCATTGGACCTTTCCAAGGCCTTTGACAGGGTCACGAATAGACGCATCCTGACGGATATTTCCTCTCATAACCTGGGTCAGTGTTTTCATGACTACACCAAATCTTTCCTCGCGGATTACAAGGCACACCTCCAACTAGGCACGGTCTTGGGAGGACCCTACGAGCTAGGCACCTGCGGCACCCCGCAGGGCTCGGTCATCTCCCCACTCTTCTTCAATATAGCCATGCACAAGCTCTCCACTCGCCTCACTGCAATCCCAAACATGGGTCACGCCATTTATGCAGATAAAATTACGATCTGGGCACTGGATGGCTCGCTAGCCATGCTTGAACACTCGTTACAAAGCACGTTAGAGGCTACGGAAGACTTTCTTTCAAACACGGGCCTTGAACTCTCCTCCGCTAAATCAGAGCTGCTGGAGCTAGGACTCCAAAACACCATCGATAAGCTAATGGAAGCTTACACAGCGGCTCAAATAATGAGGCTATCATCCACTAAGCCAGGGATCAAGACTTTAGAAGAAGCGGGTATCCAATCCAGACATGAACCGGCTACCAAAGTTAGCTTGACCCGGGAAACCAGAAGTCACAGCATAGTTGACTCTGTCCCGCGAAACATCTGCCCAGTGCATAACGAGGTAGAAGATTCGCAAGAGCCAAGTCCGTCCTGAAAAAGATTGATCAGCAGAAACTAGATGCCCTCTTTGGCGATGCTGCCAGATATGACAGTGGGGATAAGTTCGCTGTCTTCGTTGTAGACATGCGGGGCAACCTGGTTAATGCAGCCTCTGTCTATACGAAGTTTGCCCATGTGGCGAAAGACGCAGCAATTGCTCTGGCTTTTCACAGCTCAAAAGTTCCCCCTATTGTCTTCTCTGACTCGCACACGGCAGTTAGATCCTTCTCCTCCGACCTCGTGTCTGAACAGGCAAACAGTATTGTGAACAAAGCACTTCAAAGAACTCGGGAGAGCAGCGAAGGAGGATACCACCTCTTGTGGTTCCCAGCCCACTTAGATGGCTCAGTTAACCCGCTCGGATGTAATCCTAACGAGCAGGCCCACCGGAGAGTGCACGATTTCACGTATCGCGCTTTTACGGGTAGCCGGGCTTGGAACGAGGTCAACATCCACAAAGATCCATTATGTACTTTCCACGAAATTGTTTGCCATTATTGGCTGGGTTGTAGAACATTTCCACCAATCGCCCCCCACCCCAAATTGAACAAACTTTAGGCTAGCACACTCAGACTTCTGCAAACCCATTCGTATCCCACTCCTCGGTTCCTTATCAGGATAGACCCTGACCACTCACAGTCGTGCCCCAAATGTGGTCATGACTCGTGCTCTTTTGAACACATGCTCTGGCTTTGCTCAGCCTTTAACGCCTCTCCACCCATCACAAAAGAGCAATGGGAGGAATCCCTCAAGAGCAGCAACCTCCACATTCAACTCCAGGCTGTCCAGAGGGCCCACGACATTACAGCGGGTCTCCCGGTCCCATCATGGGCGGAGCCATGACTTGATCTTGGGGAGCCTTCTGCTCCCCTAGATCTCAGTTCCTCAGGACTCAAATAAAGTTCTTGTCATGTCATGTCACATTCACATGTTCTCATGATTCTGGAACATGATGGCAGGCTGATGACTTAGAAGGCTTGGGAACAGGTGACCTTTTGTCATTGCTAAAGCTGAACAGTTTTATTGGCCTTTATGGAAACTGGAAGAACTGCTTATTCGAAGCCAATAGCTTATTAAAACCAAATCACTTGCAAGGTGGAAAGTAATGCTTAACAACTTTTCTTCCCAAATAGCACAGTAAGGCTCGTTGCTATTGCAGTCCCTTGTGTAGTGGGACAAAAAGTTATCAGTTATAGTCTAGATGAAAACGGCTTTCGTTGCCTCCCTGCAGAGCTGCATTTCGGTCAGTGCAGTTTATTTTGGGTCATACGAATTCCGTTCATGGCTACGAAACTGTGTTCAATATTAAGCATCTTGACCGTGCAGTACCTACAAGACCTGGCCTGCCCGCACAAGGGTTCGGACACAAAGACCGTGCTAGACTGGCTGCTCGGAATGGCAGTGCACCTTGAGTACTCGGATGACCGTAAGTGGCCCATTTTACTGAAATTTTAAAAAAGAAAGCGTTTACTTTGGTTAGTAGCTTTTGGGTGCTTGGGAACATACCGTATCCTGCTGCAAATTCCATTTCATTCAGCTTTACAGAGAACAATTCAAAACCACAAAGTAGACTCAATGAAGACGGCATGGTATGGGTTATGTGTAGACAGAATTCAAAGCGGCTAGGTTAATTACGACCTGTGCATTAAATTGCCTATTGAAGTGCTCGAGAGCGTACATAATTTCGTGTACTGTTTCAAGTAAACCAGTCATCTACGGGAAATATTTTAATTTAATATAAATTATGCGTTTCTTCTTACAACTGCTCGAACGAAACAGCTTCACTGGAAATTTGGTTGTGATTCTGAGAGGTCACATAAGTTTGCTGTCATTTTTTTGTCACGTTTGTAGTTGTCATCCCTGCCATACTGCTGTACATGTTAGGAGTGAAATTGCAGATCAGCAGTGTTGTGTGGTCAAACAGTTGTCTTTTTCTTCTTACTCCTAGTATCGGCATACATTGACTTCTTTCAGGCACAAGTGACAGACAAGGCTGCTGTTATACCAACTGCTGCATATTATGCTAAACATGATATGATGTGCAGGGTTCGTACATCTCCTTGAAATTGTTGAAAACCCTTGAATTTGAATATGTATATATATATATATATATATATATATATATATATATTTAAAAGCCTTTCAAGCTCCTTGAAAATAAATTTGCTTCTTGAATTCCTTGAAAACTGGTTGGAGGCAACCCTTGAACCTTCAAAGTAACAACAAACTCCACGTTGGGGCTACGGCATGGACACTGTCTATCGGGAATCGATCCCAGATGTTTTCTTTTTACGATGTTGCTAAGCGATGCAATAGAGTGCTTTAGTTTGGCATTTTTACACTCCACTCAGCAGCCGAGCAGAGCAGAAACGCGAATGCTCAAGCGCCCTCCAATTAGCCACAAGCGGGCTAGCAGAGCGAGAAACACGGTCCGCTTACAAGCTGCCCAAGCAGAGCGTCGCTGCTGTCTTTCACTAGCGAGGGTGGTCGTTGCACGTGCCCTCTCGCGCTTGCATTGGGGCACCTCGCTTGCCTCGTTCTTTCCAATGTGGCTGTCTCCAGTGACAGGTTCTCGACCATGCCGTGTGCTTCAACCACGCCTTTATGTTCGTATTGCGCAGTGCAAGCCACAAAAGCGATTTCGCTAAACGAAGGTTTATGCTTGCTAAATGAAGTTGCAAGTGCTGACCCATTTGAAAACCCTGTAGTCTGGGGGATGTGGTGTGTGCTGTGCAGTGTGTTTGCGTCAGAAAAGATTGGATTGGATGCGGAATGCAAGCTCTCTGGCTATCTCGTGGCGCTCACCAAGACTGCGCTTTATTTTCCATTGAATAAAATGGACTGGTAACGCATTGCAAGTGCACTTCATGGCCAAATAAGTTATATATATTTGTTTTACATTATAGAAATGTTCAACAGGTTTTTTTCATTTCATTACCCTGAATTTGACCAGAGGGGGCGGCAACTACGAAAGGTCCGCTCCACTACGCTAAACGTGTAACTAAAACGTGAAAATCACCCACCTTACCCAGGCAACTTAGAGCAGAGCAGATCATAAACACGCTCAACTAAGACACTCTAATGAGGGATGTCCACAGCCACCAATGGCAGGCTTGTTTAAATTACCATTGTTGTCATGGAACCAGACAAAGCCACATCAAGTGACAAAGTCGTACCACTATTGTTCTTTTGCTAGTTCATTCACACTACAGCCATCATGGCTTGATTCTTGAGCCCTAGGTTCTAGCAATGCCTGGCGGAAAGCAAGTTCCAGCCATTTGGCTTTAAGACGAAGCTTTAGCTCGGGCCCAACTCCGATGCGCCCTATTCAAATACCTGTAAAATGCAGAAACGTTTTTCTGAGATAACCACTGGGTTGATTCTAATGAAATCTGTTGCATTTTAGAGAGAAAGTGATGTTAGAGTCATTGTTGGAAGTGGCATTTTGATTTAGGATCTGAATTTTTAACAGCAATATTCAAAAATCTAAGCGTCAAAAAGACAGAAGCACGAAGTGTACAAATACAGTCGAATCTCAGTAATTCGAGCTCAAAAGGACCAGAAAATTTGTTCGAATTAAAAGGAGGACTTGTTCTTCAAATACTCGTGCATCCTAGCATGATGCACGAATGGTGCGAGTCGTGAAATATCATGGCGCAGAAGCACACAGCGTGCGAGGACCCCGAAAATGCTTGCGCCGGCCAACGCTCACTTCCCGGTAATGGCGGAAAACGAAACTTCAGGGAGCGGACTAAGCTGGTGCCAAGCCACATGGAAGCGGGCACATGTGGAGACCATCGAAGGTGAGGGAGTTACGAGGGAGTTGAGAGGCAGGGTGAGGGGAGCGCAGTTGCGAGGTGGGGCAGGAGGGAAGCGGATTTGCTTTGCCACCAGCTTGACGGATGGCGCTAATTACCTCTGCCACCTAAGCCCCCTTACTGCCACCCAGGACAGCCACGGCAGAGTTGCCAAGGCTCGACTGGGCCTCCATCGCTGTTTCCCACTGCATGTTCGCATGCTTTTTCCTTCGTCTGCTGACAGATCGGCGCTGCGTTTACATTCTTTGTCTTGTGTTCTTAACACGTCATGTCTTATGAAGATGATGAAGTCGTTGCCACTGGTCATAATCACGTTGGTGTGCTCCCTTCTGTTGTGGCGTCGCCACATGCACAAGATAAGAAGAATGAGGTACTCGGTGTCGCTTTCACGTTCTTGTATTCAGGGTCCGTCTTGTATGGAATCGGATGTGGCATACTGTCTCCGACAACCTTTCCATCGGGACGTCTCGGTTTAGACTCGTCATAGTAAAAAAAAAGTCGCAGTTTTGCCCGAAAGGCAAAGCATCGATTGCGATAGCAAATTAGTGGACACGCAAGGATTGTAGTTTTACCGGCCATATAAACTCGTAGACATACCGTATTTACACGATTGTAAGTCAACCTCTTAAAATTTGAAGATCTGAAGTGGGGGGGGGGGGGGAAGGGGGTCGATTTACAATTGAAACCAAAACATGGCAACGAAAAAAAAGCGAGACCAATGGGGTAGAACCCTCCTCCCCTGTGCCTCACAACGTTGGGTGCCTTGCGCACAATGGTAGAGGGCGTGCTTCCTCGCTCAGTCTCTTTTGCATTGGCAAGATTGAACCACGATCATAGGCTCCCCTCGTACGCCTTCACTCGCACATACGGCATAGGGTGCGCGGCAATGGTGATATCGCCCTTGGACTTTATACGGAACATCGCACGCGGCGTTGACAGGTCTCTCTTAAGCTTTTCCTCTGTGGTAAGGTCAAAGCAATGCTGGTCGGAGGTGCCGTGATCTGGCGTGCGATCTTACGCGCTGATGAGAGCATTGTTGTAGTGTTCGAGTTAACCTTCGCAAATGTTTATGCGTTTGAATTATCTGGCGTTTTCACCCATTGGAATACACACAACTTTGACGGGACCACAGCATCAGTTCGAATAAACTGAAAGTTCGAATTAAGCATGTTTGAATTAACAAGATTTGACTGTAGGTAGGTCTGCACCATTAACAGATATCGCAGTTCTGTCAATTGCATCTGTTAGAGCATCCAAAGCGGACAAATTTGATATAATAATTTATATCTTACATGAATTTGTTATTGTTTACAAGCATTTTGCAAAAGTCGTACTCACATATTAGTGGCGTGTGTAAGAGCCATGTATAATACGAGGGTGAATCAGAAAGTCTTCGTTCCTATTCTTTTTTAACCAAATTATGGTTGTAAATGCGAAGTCAACATATCCATTCCCAGCGGTGGACCTTCCTTGGACCGACCTGGCCTTATCTGCCAGTAACGATGCTGCTGTCAGTTGTTGAAGATGGCAGTTGTGCTTCACACGTCCATGGCGTACAAGCAACGCAGTGTGCTTCATTTTCTATAGAATGAGGGACGAATGGCCATCAAAATCCACAGGGAAATGCAGCCTATGTATGAGGAAGGTGTCTCGCTTTCATAAGTGTGAGGTGGTGGTGTTGTGAGTTCGCAAAAGCTCGACGGTATTTCTGCAGTCCAACGGTGGTTCCACAGTTAGCCGGACGAATTCTACCACAGGGACATCTCAAATTTTAGTGCTGCGATGAGACAAATGTCTGAACCGGTGTGGGGACTACGTGGAAAAATAGTGTAAGGTACGTAGAATAGTACGTATACTTGTAATTACCTGTATGGACCTTCATTTGGCTAATAAAAAATAGGGGCAAAGACTTTCTGATTTGCCCTCAGATATCAATTTTGTCCACTTTAAATGTACAATAAAACCTCGTTAAACCATAGCCACCTAAAAGGTAGGTTCGTTTTAAAAGTAGTAAAGTCAAATCCCCAACTCAGCAGCCATTGAACATAGTACGTTTTGTATCCACATAAGCCGTACCAGTTTATTGTGCACATATCAGTTAACATGTAGTGCTTCCACTTTTCGTTGCGCAATCACGGCGGTGCATCGTCCCCGTCGGGCGTTCCGGCAGAACAACAAGCCTCAGAGATCGGAACAGCGACCTCCAAGTGCCGTTCGAGAGGGCGTTGTGGCATCATGCAAGCAAGGACTCGCGCCATGCCGAAGCTCAGATAAAAAACAGCGGGTGCTCAGCGTAGAAGAACAATTTGTCATCGTTCGTGCTATTTAATGTGGCACGAAGTCGACACTGGCACACGACAGGGATCTACCGTTGACTGCGGTGTGTGGCATTTGGAATGCGAAGAGGTTGCTCGGCAATGCTGCTGCGACCGTAAAAAGAGGTCGGCTACAAGGTTCGACTTTTCGCCATGTTGCCTCTGTTGTTGCCTAAGTGTTGCCTAACAACACAGAAAGCGACAGCTCAGGCAATTGAGGCCCAACAGTGACAGAAAAAAACTGCATGTTACGTCAGCCTCGTGAATGCAATCGTCACGACGAGAACAGCACCCTGCATGGAAAAAGGCACCCCGCGACTTCTGCAGCGCTACCACGCCTGTGCACGGAGAATATGCAATGCCAACGAGGAATCTGCCATGCTAGTGTTTGCCGAGAAGAGGGGGCTGGCTGAGAGGCTGGCTCGCAGCTTCAGTAAGTTTGAGGCCGCTGTCGTTGCTGCTGGGCCGCCGCACCATCAAACGAAAATAAGACTTTTGTCGGGGGAAGTGAATATATACTGCATGTTTTTTACCCTTTCATGACACTCTCTCTGAGTTTTGTTTTTGACAGATAAGTGGGGGATCTCCTGCTATTTCAGTTAAACAGTACTACCATTTAGTACACACTTTTTTGGGGCTCTGGCCAACTATGGTTTAATGAGGTTTCACTGTAGTATTAGATACAGTTTACATATTTGTGATATCGCTTTTTATTGTTCGGTTAGAGAAGTTCTAAACTTGGTAGTGTTGTGTTCTGAAAATTTTTCTGGAAAAGATTGACAACCTAAATCGAAAGTTTGTTTCCAGCAGTCACTAGATTTTAACATTTCTTTTAAATGCGACAAGCTTCATCAAATTTGATGCAGTGGTTTCCCATGTCCCATGTACGTATTCAGATAGGAGTCCCCGAGCTGCTTAAGCTTCCTCTTAATGCAATGAGTATCTTTGACTGAAGTTGGACACTAGTAATCATGCTGCTAGAATGCAGTTGACATCATTACAATGGAGAAGTCTACTTTGAAAAGCCACCTGAAAAACTCTTAAAAGGCCCCTAAACCACCCAGAGGTCGAAATATAGTTGTGGTGTTGCAATTCTGCATGATTCTGCACAAACACATAGCCGCGAGAATTTTTTGAAACGGTGCCGTAAAAGCGGAGTTACATGCGTTTGATAATTGAAATGCGGCCTTCACTTGCTTTGCTCTTTCCTTCGCTATGCTCCTTTCGTCGATTGGACTCTCCTCTTCGAATGTTCCTCCAAATGTCACGTGACATACGTCACCGCCAACGTGCTTGTCAAAATACTGTCCACTTCTGGTTTCCGCGACTCCGCGCTTCTCGGCGACCTGCAGCTGCTGCCGTGATGGCCCGTGCTCCTGTGAAGTGTGCCACTGTGGACCCTGTGTCACGTGCACGTCTCGAAAGGCTTGCCAATATAATGGATCCGTATGGTGACATGCCTTGCTAAAGTACCTCGGCTGGAGATGAACAGACACTGTCGCCACCTTCCCCAGATCGTGGCGATGATACGGTTTCGTAGGTTCGGCTGTTTTCGCCCACTGGCTGTTAGCTCGTTCCGCGCTAATACAGTAGCATCATCACTGCGGGTGTGTGTGCGGTCTATGCGGGGCGAGTACAAATGCCGAGTAGAATGTTTGTTGCAGGGAGGTGACAGAAGTCTTTGCTAAAGGAAGCAATGACTGCAGGCAGCCGGTGTCACATTGTTTAGTTTTTCCAGTTGCCGCTTTTAGCACCGCAAGCCTTCTAGTCGTCACAAAACGCTGTTGGACTCTGTTTGTTCACACACCTAATCAGACCACCAAGCACACCTGTGTTGGAACGCGAGCGATTTGGCACTTACTTTGTGGGTCGCAGTTACCAATACGAAAGTGCATACAATCGAGCAACACGAGAAAAAATAGGGAGCACGCATACCTGCTAGCACACTAAATTGGAAATCGTAGTTTCTTGTTAGACCAATTGACAGCATCTGCTCCTGGTGACTTCACCAGACGAATCCTGGTGACGTCACAACGAGTGCTGGGGACACTGGGAAGGCCCGGAGAGGAGCACAGGATTGTTTCTTTATTTTGTGCCACGCCCGCGACGTGTAACGCTACTGCATTTGGCATCATTGATTGTGACGGCATTCTGAACTGGATGCCCGTGTTTACTCGAAATGTTTAAAGAATATCGCAGGTGGTTTAGGGGCCCTCTAAAGCATGTTACCAACTCGTCAGCTGCTTAGCTGCATGACATTACGGCTAAAAAGGAGGTCTCGCGTTTTTTCAGTGTACCTACGTGTCCAAATAGGGTTTGTTTCCCCCTCCTTGAATTTGGAATCCTCGAATTTTGCATCAATATTTCTGTATGAACCATGGATATATGATATCAAATAAATTAATATAACTGTATATTTATTGTATTACCCACTGTGCCATTCTACTGCAGAGCACAAAGCCATGGGTTTGATTTGTGGCCACCAGGGTTACATTCTGGTAATGGCATAATGCAGGAAGCCTGTGCTGCTAGCAAGAGCGAAGCATATGTTTAGACACATGTTAAAGAACCACTGGTGGTCAAAGTGACATCTATCATAGGTCACAGTGCAGTTCTTGAATGTTGAACCCCTTCAATAACATTGGTGTTCCTACGTTTAAAATATCCCATGCTGTAAGCAGGCAGCCTTGCAAAAGCAGCGTTAATATTTTGATCATTATATGTTTACATTTTATAAAATGTATGTGAGTAGCATTCTGAGTGGGGAAAAAAAGGGGACACTGGTGTTGCTTGAGAAATAGCAGCGTAAAAGTAAATAGATAATGGCAGTGCAATCCGTCCCTTGAAGATGATTGGCGACATTAATACAATTGGCAATCTATCTTGCAATGAGTGCACGATTAATTTGTGGCGATATATTTTATATGCTACGATAATTATCATCAAGAGCAGCACATGCCCAGTGGCACCCAAGTCGGCATGAAAGGAAAACGGTTAGGTCCAGACATTGATACGGGAAGGTGTGTGAAGTATCCTAAGAATGCTCACCGTATAAATAGAAAAGTGGGCAGGGATAAATGTGGAGTGTTGTTTCATGATGTTTTGATATTGGGTTAATATGTGCATTGTTACACATGTACCTGCGTGCTTTTAAGCACACTAATTTTCCTGAATGAAAGAAGAAAATGAGCGCCTAGAAGTTGAGTCACTTGGTGCGTGCGTCTTGCATCCTTGTGTGCCATTTTGTTGTGTGCCTGTGTGCAGCGGACAAGTACGTGGAGGCCAGCAAAAAGGCAGAGCAGGACACGGGCGCCCCCAAGATGGTGCACGCAAACCCGCTGGACGACTTGGACTGTGAGTGTGGGCAACGCTTGTCATTTGGGGCATTCCCCTGTGCCAACCGTGCTGCTCTGTGTGCGGCTAGTGCAGAAGGCAGGACCCCCAGTGCTAGCAGCACTCAGTCTCCATGTAATGCAACCACAAGTGGTACCGCAAGCTCTGTAAGCAAGTAGAAGAGGTCAGCTCACCATTCGTTGTGCGTGGTCAAGCAGTGAGCTTGTTTGCACAGCCGGGGAATGTAACCCAAGCATTTTGCAGCAAGAGGGGCTCACGAGAGACTGTGTCCCCCACGAAGCCTTGCTCTCTGGTGCATTCACTCAGTGAGAAGGGCCATGCTTCGCACACAGTAATAGAGTCCCCTAGTTTGGCAGTCCTCGTAATCTCAAGTTTCTGAGACGTGGTGCAAAGCATTCGCTCTCATTGTGGCACCAAGCTCGTGGTCATCAAGTGAGGTCTGCTCATGTTTTCCTGAGGGCATGTGGTCCCGATAAAACTACACACCTTACTTTCTGTAGTTGTCTCCTTGCTATCTCAGGCTTTCGGATGAAACTGACTTCTTTTTTAGGGGGACCTCAATTTATACCTTTTCAAACCTTTGTTTTTAATTTGTGGGCGCCATCTGATGGTGGCTGCTGGCACTAAGCACGATCAGCCATGGGTCGAAGACTCGCGGTGCTGCACAATGCAACACACTTGAATCTCAGACGCCTTAAGTCACATCAATGGTTGCCATCGGCGCGATCTGCACCACATATGCTGGTGCTCATAACCGTGTTATTATGGCCTGACCTTCTTGCGATTCATTTAAAAGTGCTTTATGATAGGATGCTAGCCACCAGGAATGCTTTGGGAATTTGTGAAGTTGTCTTTACTGCTGAAAATAAACCTCAAGTTAACTAAATTTGCGATTTAACAAAGCTTTTCGCTGCAAGTACAACTTTGTTACATTGACCGCAGTCGACTTTCGCTATGCAGTTAAACCTCAATATAACGAAATTGGTAAAATCGACAATTTGCTTCGTTATATCGCAATTCTTTTCTATTGAAGTTCGACCTGTTATGCAAATTAGTACAGGCGCCAATCGATTTTTCTTGCCAGGAAAGAGGCCGCACAATTTTCCTAATTATCAGGCAATTGAAAGAAGCAAATTTGAATGAGAAAACAATTAATTTTGATAAATTTAGGAGTCGACGACGAACGATACGGTTTCGTGTCACATGCCTCGGCGATATATTCTCGGTGGTACGAATTAAGCGAAGCCAGCCACACTTTCGTGTGCACTTCGCCCCCGCGGCTGATAGCCTCACCCGCATTGGGACGACGCTATCATGAAAAGTGCAGGCAGCGGAGTCTGCCTCTCGCTCCAATGGGTCACCGAAACACGAGAGTACGCAACCGCCAATACTTAACGTGCGATAAGACAGCTTACATGGTGCCACGTCGTCTCGGCATGCCCACTCTTTGCACAGGCAGCAGATAACCTCTAGAGCATGGTGCGCAACTGCGTGTGCGCTGAAACGCGCTTACAGCCAAGGGCAGCCACAGCCGAGACACCTGCCAATTACGCCCCACTCCGCCCCCTTGTGCGCGCTTGATCTCATTACCGTGAGCTCGTTCCTCTGCCCCCCTCTTCACCTTTGCTCAAGCGGGAAGGTGGCACTCGTGAAACCACCATCTTCCTTCTCTCACCCTCACACACTTTAACTCGCACCTAAAGCACACAGTGCATGGGGCAGGATAGGAGCTTGTCGCACTTGGACTTTATACGGAACATGATGCGGCTCCACTTTGGGGGTCGCTCTTGTTGGGTGGTCCATGTGACCATCTGCATCTGCAGAAGTTTCCATTTATTGTCTTCGCATTCCGTTGTGGTGGCAGTGAAATATTATTATATTGAAATGGCATACAAACTCACTTCTTTACATTGAGGTTGTAATGCATGGTGTTCTATGGACAAGAGGTTATGAAAAGTTAAATACTTCATTGCATTGAGAATTTCATTATGTTGAAGTTCGTTATATCAAGGTTTAACTGGATTGACAGAATCCGTAGGCTGGATCGACTTATTCAGTGGGCCAAATAGAAAGAAGAGATGAAAAATGCCCAGAGGCACTGCTGGGGGTTCATTACTCAGTCCTAATGCAAACCGATCTGCATTTCTTTTTTTTTGCAAACAGAGCAGGCAACAGTGCCGAGCGTTAATTGAATGATTCAGACCATAAAATACAACCTGGTTGCGAAATATAAGCGAGGCCAAGGCAGAGGTTAGTGCAAATTATTTTTGAACACATTTTAAGGGAAAAAATTCACCGATGATTAGGATGCTCCCCAATGCAAAACTTGAGCGAAGCTCTATACGTGTTTCTATTTTGCAGGCCAATGTTTTGTATTATGATTATATAGGTTTATATTAGGAAGACAATGCTGTGAGTAGTGCACTTCATTTTCATACAGATGAGGTGCGGTTCTCTGGCGCCTTATCGTAGCCATCGTAGCCGCACAGCCCGTCTTGCGCAGCACTAAACTTTTCCGCCAACGACGTGAGCCACCCTGTGTCGCGCAGAAATAGTGCCACCAGTGCCAGCGGCAACAACACCAAAGGAAGCATCACATCGAGCCTCACTCGTAGCAGCTTGCCATCGCCCCTTGCAGGAGCAGTGATACACGTCGCACACGCTGGTATTGTGGACTGACCTCAGCAGCTGACGCCGTGGACAAGCGTAGCCCTCCCCACCTCACGACACCCTGGTCCCCCCTTGGAAGCGCAGATTAAATCGCCCACGCCGCGGCGGTAGCCATAGTCGCCGGCATATCAGCGCGTGCGCAGGCCGTTTCCCCTCCGATCCTCCTCCACTTTCCGCCTCGTGCACTCTTCTTTAATTTCACACTGTGCTCTGTGTTTGCTTTGATCTTCCGCTGTGCTCGTTTGCTCGGTTACGCTGAGGAAATATGCCGATGATGCACACCGACGCTCAACGCAGGATTCGGCGCTTAAGAGGAAGCTTTAGCTCAGGCACAACTCCGACGTGGCCTATTCAAATACAGGTAAAACGCAAAAACACTTTTCTGAGATAACCCCTGGACCAATTTTAATGAAATTTGTTGCATTTGAGAGAGAAAGTTAAATTCTAGTAACTGTTAGAAGTGGAATTTCGATCTAGGCCCTGAATTTTGTTCAAAGAATTTTCTAAAATTCTAAAGCTAAAGAAGAAAAATAGAAGCACGAAGCTTACAAATTAATAGCTCTCCGTCAAGAACACGTATCACGGATCTGAAAATGTCATCCATTACATCAATCAAAGCGGACAAATTCGATACGTCAATTTATGTATTACGTGATGTTGATGCATTGTGTACAAGGGTTCCGCAAAAGCTGTATTTCCATATTACTAAATTTTTAGATTCATGCGTAACATATCAATTTTGTCCGCTTTAGATGTACTATTAGACGTAATTCACATAATTGTGATATCATGTTTTATTGCTGAGTTATTGTAAACTTGATACTTTTGTTTTCTAAATATTAGCGATTTTCCCCTATTTTTAATAAAAAATTGAGGACCTAAATCAAAAATTCGAAACTAACAGTCTAGATTTTAAGTTTTGTCTTAAATGCAACAAACCTCGTCAAATTTGTCGCAGTGGCTGCCGAGAAAAAAGCGAATTCTCCTTTTGCATGTATTTAGATAGGAGCACCCGAGATAAAGCTTTAAATGTGCAGATCATTGAATTCTTGTGCCTAACAGGCAGCTTCCAACAGCTGCAAGCTTTGTTTGGAGTCTGGTGTGATGCCGTGTGTTTTGCAGTTGACTGCCAAGAGTTCCGACAGGGCGTGCTGGCACTGGCGCAGTACCTTGGGGTCACCCAGCATCCGGATCACCTTGTGACACTGCAGGTAGGCCGCTCCTCAAATAACAGTTTGGCCAATGGCAAGCAATGCTGGTTTGGCTGTGTTGGTCCTCTCAGCAAGCCGCAGTGGGAAAGGATGACCTGTTAGCGTTGCAATTTGAAGGCTAGTTTTTGGACATTCTGGAACAGTGCCATAAGTTGAATACCTGCCAACAGTCCTGATTCCATAGTGTTTACAAATCTGGGCTCTTTCAATGATATTATGAATACTGTGTCAAATTTCACAAAAAGGTAAATTTTGTTTGAGAAAATGTTTGAGATGTTAAAAAATGGTGCGTGAAAGACTGCAAGTACAGCTGAACCTCGAAGTTAGTTAACTAAGCATTTCACTTTGTTTTATTGAAATTTCACGATATTCAAATTCTATGTTTTATGTAAATAAGTACAGTCACTGATAAAGTTTTCTTATACGGAAGGGGCTGCAAAGCTTTCTTAATTATCGGGCAATGGAAAAGAAACGCAAACAAATTTCACTGAGTAAATAACTATTTCATTGAATTTGTGAGTCAGTGAGCAGAGATATGGTTTCATGCCATGTCCACGATATCTTCATATCAGTGGTTCGAAGCGAAGTCTGCCACGCTTTTGCATCTGCTCCTCCCCACGGCTGATAGCCTTGCCCCCCAGTGAAATGACGCTATCATAAAACGCACAGGCAGAGACAAGTGAATGCCTCGTCTGTTTCTCACTTCGGCAAAATGCGAAAACACCCATGGACTTAGATTTAGTGCACGTTAAGAACCCCTGATGGTCCAAATTATTCCGGAGTCTCTCGCAACGCCATGCCTCATAATCAGATCGTGGTTTTGGCACGTAAAGCCCCATAATTAAAGTTTTTTTTAATTTGCTTTGCACTTCTACGTGCCTCTGAAACTCGAGATTACTTGACCTCTAGTGCTAAACGCACCGAAAGACAGCGCTCGCGAAGCCATGGCCATCTTAGCTCGCACAGCCTTCATGTAGCGGGGATGCACGCACTCACCTGCCTCCCCTCCCTTTCCCCTTTCTCATGCGGGAAGACGGCGTGTATCAATCCACCATCCTTCTTGACTCACCCTCATGCACTTTCCATTGTACCCCATAGCACATGGCTCACAAGGTGTGGTAAGATCTTATTGCACTTGGACTTTGCAGGGGGCAACACGATGGCGAAAGATCTTGGGGCTACCATTTTACCATGTGCATCTGCGGCAGTTTTCATTGGGAGCAGTGAAATTTCATTATAGTGAAATTGTGTATAAACACAGTTCATTATATTGAGATTCAGAATACATGGTGTTGGACAAGAAGTCATAGAAGTGAAATATTCTATTATGTAGAGGTTTAACTGTAGATGCATAAAATAACTTGTGATGGTTGCTGTGCCCATAGGTTGGCAAAATAAATGGAACTCACCCAGGCTCACTCACAAAATATAATTTTTGCTTAGAGCTCACTCGGACTTAAACTCACCAAAATTCTACTCAGATGGGCTCACTTAGATTCGAACTCGCGGGTCGGTCTGAGAATGAGTGAATTTACCAACCCAGGCCCTTAGCGCCCTCTAGTGGCTGTACGAGAATGCCATATAGCGCAAGCATAGCCAAGGCAGCCATCCAACTTCCTTTCCTCTGCCACTGTGTAGCAAAAATGTCAGATCTCTGTACCCATAGAATTTAGCTGCAATGAGTGCAGGATAACATGCACAAGCTAGACTGATGGGCTTAGTAGTGGAGTTCAGGACAATGGGCTCGGCACATGTATCTTAGGTACTATATTAAGGTACTCTTTTGGTATGTTGTACATGTATCTGTATCATGATACATTCGGCAGGACATGTATCAGTATCTGTATTTTCAGTACTACGTTATAAGGCGTATTGTGTATATTAAGACATAAGATAGACCTATGCCAATATCCATAAGGACACCCAGAGTCACTGACAGAACACGAGGTCGCGGGATCGAATCCCGGCCACGGCGGCCGCATATCGATGGGGGCGAAATGCGAAAACACCCGTGTATTTAGATTCAGGTGCACGTTAAAGAACCCCAGGTGGTCGAAATTTCCGGAGTCCTCCACTACGGCGTGCCTCATAATCAGAAAGTGGTTTTGGCACGTAAAGCCCCATAATTTAATTTTAAGTCACTGACAGAAGTTAAAGTCTATTCTGAAGGGACACTTTTATGCCAACTCGTTTTTACAACAACCAAGCGTGATTGAGAAAATCGAATGCTATGTAACACTAGTATTAATAATAAATAAAGTTTTACTAATTATGTTTTTAATTATAGCCGTTCGTTAGGTTAGATTAGGTTAGGTTAAGGAACGGCAGAGTGGAAGTCAAGCTAGTGCTTATAGCATACCATTTTGCTAGAATCTTTGCGCTTAAAACCAGTTTCAACAAATACAGACTGAACACATGTTGGGAAATGTATTTGCTGTTCTGGCTACAGTATTACATACCATACTTTACACAATGCAGAAACATATTATCTGGAACATTAGCGCACATTGCTGCGGATATGAAGTACTCCGATTGAACTTTACGAGCACTAATCTAGTCTCTGCTAAGCAACTGCACAGATGCTCTGGAATAGAATTAAAAGCTGCAAAAGGGGGCCCTTAGAAATTCCAAGTTTTACCCGAAGACGAAGCATGGAAAGTGATTGCAAAGTTTAGCGTCGCACTGAAGGTGTCTCAGAATGGCTGGTGTCACGAGCTTACCAGCAACGTTGCAGGTGTTGCACCTCGATAATGCACAAGACAGGATTAAAGGAAAACCGGCGGGGTCATTCGGCGTCCAAGGAAATGGCTTACCTAAACTTGGCTTGACATTGTGATGATTGGGGGTTCAATCCCATCGCTCGTGATCCGTTGTCAAGATTGGAGTCGGGCATGAATTAGAAGGTAGCTGGCCCATGCCGTCGTCCAACTTATCCACGCTGAGGACGTTGATAAAGGGAAGGACTGCTTCTCATCGAGAACGAGGAATATGGGTTTATTTATAGTATATATATCTGTCTAACATGACTGTTTGAGAAAGTACATCAGTCTAACATGACTGCTTGAGAGAGAGTGTCCTGAGCAGCCGCACAACAGCGGTTTTTAAACACTCGGTCCTCCCCCGATACCCAGGTGACAGAAATGGCTGTCCAAGCACCGTAGGCGAGTTGACCAGGCACTGTAGGGGAGACGAAGCACCGTAGGGGAGACAACCCGGCACCGTAGGGGCATTTATTCCCCGAACTGCAGCGCGCCCGCCGGCCACCCATTGTCTGGCGTCTTGGTCGGCGCGTGGGAAGGGGTGTCAGTAGACGTTCCTGCGGCTCAGTAACAATAGTTGGTCCGCCGAGCCCGTTTAGTTACAATGGCGACTTCGTCAAACTCGGCTCCAGCGACGGAGAGTCGAGGACACACGTATTGTTGTTCACACACAGTCGACTTAGTCACGCCGTGGCTAGAGGTGTGCGGCGACGCTCCCGGAATGTTGCCTCCACAGTCGCAACTGGATGGCAAAACTTGCACTGCCGTTGTGGTACCTGTGGTACCACTGCCGTTGTGGAACTTCCGTTGAGGCAGACGGGTCAAAGTGGGCCAAAATTGGAGGCGTGGTAAGGAGATGCAGCATGGTCAGGACCCCAAGAAAAAGGAGCGTCTTTCTTCAAGAGGTCGGTAAGGGGACGTGCTATGGTCACAAAATCCTTCACAAAGCGTCGGAAATAAGAGCACAGCCCTACGAAACTACTAACGTCCTTGGTAGACTTCGGAACAGGAAAATTCGTAACGGCGCGAATTTCCTCCGGATCGGGTCGCACACCTTTGGCATCTACGAGGTGTTCAAGGACGGCGATTTGGCTGGTGAGCGAAATGAAATTTTGACGAGTTCAACCGGAGACCGGCGCGGCGGAACACGTCAAGAATCGCTGAAAGACAGGTCTAGATGCGTGTCGAATGTGGGCGAATAAACGATGACATCGTCCAGATAGCATAAACAGGTGGACCACTTGAACCCCTGAAGCAAAGAGTCCATCATTCGTTCGAAGGTGGCGGGCGCGTTACAAAGACCGAAAGGCATCACCTTGAACTGATTAAGGCCGTTGGGGATAACAAATGTAGTCTTCTCTCGGTCCATGTCATTGACGGATATCTGCCAGTAGCCGGACTGTAAGTCGATAGAAGAAAAATAGGTGGCACCGTACAGGCAGTCTAGAGCGTCATCAATACGTGGCAAAGGGTACACGTCCTTTTTTGTGATTTTGTTCAGGTGGCGATAATCTACACAAGAGCGCCACGCTCCATCCTTCTTTTTGACAAGTACGACGGGAGATGCCCAGGGACTCCAGGAAGGCTCGATAATGTCCTTTGCAAGCATCTTTTTGACTTCCTGTTGGATAACAGCTCGTTCCGACGCAGAAACACGATATGGACGTCGGTGAATAGGGTTCGCATCGCCAGTATTTATGCAATGGGTCACGACGGACGTTTGACCTAAGGGTCTATTGTCAAAGTCAAAAATGTCGTGATAGCCTTCAAGAACGCGGCAAAGAGCTTCAGCTTGAGCAGGGGTAAGGTCAGAGGAGACCATCTTCTTCATGTCGACGTCAGTACCGTGCGATGACTTCTCAGCATGGGCTGAGCTGTAACGATCTTCCACTGTGAATGGCTCGACCTCATCATCCTGCAAAGCGCTAATTATAGCAAAGGAGATGCCCTGAGGCAGAACTTGCGCGGTTAGCGCGAAATTGACAAGTGGAAGGCAAGTGCGGTTGCCAGTAATTTTCAGCACAGTGTGCGGCACGGTAACACCATGTGTAAGCATAACGGCCGGAATTGGTGCGGCCACGTAATTGCCGTCAGGTACAGCTGGTGAGGACAACAAGTCGACGTGTGTCACAGATTGAGGCGGTAGGCGAATAAAATTCATGCAGCTCAGATGGCTTGGAGGTGGGTCCCCAGGGTCGGCAAGAAGAGGCAAGTCAAGGCGAAGTGAGCCGGCCGAACAGTCAATCAGGGCAGAATGATTGGCAAGAAAATCCAGACCAAGAATGAGTTGGTGAGGGCAATGCTCGATGACAGTGAAGAGAACGACGGTTTGTCTCTCAGCAATGGTGTGGGGATGCGTGACTCTCACGCGTCCCCAGATATCTTGTTTTCCCGCATAGCTCCTGCGGTGTGGCTTCGCCGCGTGGCCTGTGTGATGCCCGCGGCAGTCGATGTGGTTGGGGCGCAGTGCGAGAGATGGCGCGAGTGTTGCGCTGCTAACGCCGCCTCACGGCAGGGTTACTTGGGGGCGCAGGGGAGAACAGGCTGCCTCTTGGGCGGCGGGCCGGGGAACGTGGCGGACGTCCCGCGCGTGCGCCGATCCATGCTTCTGTGAGACCGTATTGCATGGCCGCCTTCGAGCGCGCCACCGTTCGCGTGACCGTACGCGCGAATGACCAGGTGTTGGGATCCAGCATGGGGTGAACATATTCGCTCGTTATCCGGTCGCGGTGAGTCGGACTTCTAGATTTGTCGCGTGCCCATCGGCATGTTTTGTGGGTAGCAACTCGGCTAGCAGGCACTGATCTACGAAAGGTGCAATAAATGTCCTTGTGATTGTTTGCTCTACTGTGTTGTCGTTCCTTTGTCCCAAGAGTATGGGAGGAGAATCCCACAATGGTGAGTCGGGCAGAACACATGCCAACAATAGCGACAGTCCCTCCATCGGCGACTTGTACAACTCGGTTCGGGGCAGGCGTCAGAACTCTCTTGAGCCGACGGCGAAGAGCAGCACTCATAATGGACACATGCGCCCCGGTGTCAATCAACGCGCACACAGGAACATTGTCGACGAGAACGTCCAAAGGATTCTTGTTCGTGGGTAAGGTGAAGCGAGGATTTCGTGCCAATGTCGTCAATGCAGCTTCACCTCCAGAAGCTGCACTGTCTAGTTTTCCGGTCAGGGGTGCGGCGAGTAGGTCGGAGAAGGAGCACGGCGTGACGGGGGCGAGCGAGATTGGCGGCGGGAGGGAGAAGGCGAGTGGGAGTAGTGGGGTCGTGTCAAAGGTGTCGTAGGGTCGGATGATGGAGCGGGCATAGAAGGGGCGAAGGAAAAGGATGCGCTAGAGGGGCGAGGGGGGTAATCAGGATAATAGCCCGTCGGAGAAGTCTAGCGGCTGCGGCAGTGGCGAGCGACATGTCCAATGCGTCGACAGTTAAAACAGATCGGCTTGTCGTCCATGGTTCGCCATTCGGAGGGGTTGCGCTGTCCATAAGATGAGTAAGAAGAGCGCGGTGGGGATGTGCGTGGAGACAAAGGTTCCGAGCGTACGGAACGAATCGATTGCAGGCCGACATTGCACAACTCTTGACGGACGACGGCCTGGATCAAGGAGATTGTCACCGGAGAATGATCAGGTGACGGGAATAAAGGGGCCGCCGGTTGTGCCGCTTCGGCCTCACGACGAACGATGCGGGTCAAGTTGTCACATCGCGACGGCTGGTGGAAGAGGTCATCACAGGATGACGTAGCAGCTGTGTTGGGAAGTCGCATGATGTGCTGGGATACCCGGTGGCTTTTAGCATGCTCGAGACGGCGGCACTCCTTGAGGATGGTATCGATGCTGGTGACGTTCGTAAACACCAGTAAATTGAAGGCGTCATCAGCAATGCCTTTGAGGACGTGATTAACCTTATCTTCCTCAGTCATGTTCGGGTCAGCCTTGGCACAAAGGGCCGACACGTCGAGAATGTACGACACGTACGACTCGGTCGACGTCTGTACACGTGTGGCAAGGGCTTTCTTGGCACTGACTTGTCGACCAAACGGATTGCCAAAAAGGTCGCGTAGCTTGTCTTTGAAGAGATCCCAGCTCGAGATCTCCTCTTCGTGAGTCTGGAACCACGCCAATGGAGCTCCGTCGAGGTAGAAAAGTATGTTGGCAAGCATAATAGTCGGATCCCACCTGTGACTGGTGCTGACACGTTCGTATAAGCGGAGCCAGTCGTCAACATCAGGACTGCCGACTCCGTTGAAAACACCAGGATCCCGAGATGGGGAAACGGCGAAGTAAGTCGGGGCTGCAGGCGGAGACGCTTGCGTGGATGAAGTGCCGCCAGCAGGAGCCGAAGTTGCATCGTCGCCGTTGCGACCGCTGTGAAGCTCCATGACGGGTACGGGGAACGTCCACCTCCGCCAAATTAATGTTACATGAAGCTGAAGCCGAATACTATTTACAATTTATTTACAGGGAAGCTCACGGAGACCAAAATGGCGACGCTATAAAAATCCGGCACACACGTCGTCTTCGTCCTCCTCAGTGCATCCACACTGTGGCGGCTGTTCCGTAGCAATATGTTTATAATCTAAGCTATATATATTGCCATTTAATGATGCCTGGAAACAATATCTGTACAATGAAATGCATTGTTTATAAACATTGTTATGTCCACGTAACATGTGCAATGTGTTCAATGCAGAACATGCAGATTAGACACCGAAGCTTAATGTGGCACAATTATAACATTATACATACGAACAGGTTCCTATATAAGACACTGACCCGCTTTACGAATGGACTGCAAAGCAGTGCACTATTCCGGTGATAAATGTGGCATGAAGAAATTCCGATTGCCCAGGCTATTTTCACTAACAGCTGCTGTAATATCGTGCTGTAGAGCTGCTGGAGCTGCTTTTTTCAGCAATGTCATCGTTGCAAGGCATATTCAGATCATGCTCTTCGCTGAACTCCCTGTAGACTCCAGGCTGCAAATCACAGGAATCATTATCTTCTTGAAGGCAACGCTGAGAATTCCCATTACGGCACGCGCCCGCATAAAGGAACGCGCCTGCAGTGTCTGCAGTTGTAGACAAATTGTTGTGCTTCTGCTGTTCCACATCGATGTCTTGTGATTGCACCTGGCTTTCCTTGAAAATCATAGCAACCACTTCCTTTCGAAGTCAATCAAAGTGCTTTGCCTTGGTCTAGCGGGACATACCCTTTATGTTAGCTGCAGTACTTATAAAAGATCAGGTGCTACTAGAAATATGGCACATATGTTTTCTTTTGCTTTCGGCGGTCACGTACTTTCAGGAATTTTCTGTTGCCACTGCTGCAGCAGCTGCCGATCAGATGGTGCTGCGAAGAGAGAAAACTTCTTCCGTCCTTTGCCGTATCCGGATTTGTAGCGGGGCATAAAACACTCCATCAGTTACTATTCTGTTGTTCTGCCTTGTTAAGCACGCATATCATCATACCTTGTTTCATCGAGCATGATTAAACATACTGCACACATAGTAAACAAAGTGTCGAACACAAAAAAGGTCCTACCACTGGCATACATCGACACGCTTTGGTGCGCGTCGACAAGCTCGCACTGTTGCTTGACCATTTAGTCTTCAACCGTCCAAATCCGGCCTAAAACAGCCTGCTGTAAACTGAGCTTGAAACGTTAAGTTAGTGATATGTATGCTTCTTTAAATATATATTAAAAAAAAAGGTATGTTTGAATAATGAATGCATGCCTGCCACAAGTTTCTCTTTAACTTTCTATTTTACTGTGTAGTTGTCTGTCTACAAGATCGCTTTGCTAACACCTGCGCAACCATGTCATGTCACATCAAAAGCTGTCGTACGATTTCATTTTTGGTAGCTCATTGTGCTGCCAACTGTGTGAGAATTAGGTGTGCACGTCTAATATCTGTATTACAAATATATTTATGCTTGTTGCTGTAGGAAAGAAACGTGAGAAAGTGGGTTGTGAGAAAATCAGAAGAAAGAAATAACTGAAATATCTGTAGCACTCACGAAAAAACACCTAAAGCAGCTAAAATTTACCAAGTCCATAGGTTGTCTCCTTCTGATTCTTGTTTCTAACTTGCCCATGGATCGCCTCATTTATTTTTCTAAGTTATTTTGAAGCATTTACACCGCATCGGGAGGCCTTGACATTGAGCAGCATTTAGTTTATTGCTAGAAAAATTTTCACTGTGTAAAGGCCGTGTTCTAGTGTAACTCATTTCATTATGTCGTTTGTCTTTCTTGACATTAATGGTATGACATACACTTTCAGGCAAAGTTACACCCTTTGGGGTGTATCTCTGCCACACAACAATAATCGTCATCTGCCTTGCTTGCATTTCATTTCTTGAAAATGCCGCGCCCGCTACTTTCTTGTCGGGAACACTACATCATGCTGATAACGCGCATGCCGTTCGTTACTGGGAAGTACCAGGCTCGCCGCGTTAAAGAAAGGAAATGCGGACAAGACAGATGACGATTATTGTCGTGTGGCAAAAGGGTGTAATTTTGCTTAAGAGTGTACTGTCAGATACTACAGACTTGAGAATCGGAGGGTTTTAATAAGTGTCTTTCGTTGCCCTTTACCAAGTCGTGCTATTGAAGCAATTACTCAAATGTGTGGGGGCTGCTCATTTGCGTAACATAAAAAAAATATATATATAAACAAGTTATTTTCACAATTTATACAATTCATACACCATACAAGAAATAAAATATAACAGTTTATTTATTGTTTTCCGCCTACCATGATGTTTTGATTGAGAAAGACATTCAATTTGTTAGGTGCGCAATAATTGCTGTGCCATATTGTTTTATTGCATATCACTGGACATGGTAGCCACCTGTTATTAAACCTCAGAAGAAATTAATAGCAACATGCATATGATAAGGCACATAGCATTTTAACGCTATAACTTTAAGGGCCCTGTGAAGCAGAAAATCTGGCGTCAGCATCCCGCATCGTTTCGGCAAACATTCCGAACCATGCAAACCAACCACACCGACCCTCCATGTAGCGCAAAGAAGTTACTGAACTAATTTAATTTTTAAAAGTAAAATATGTCAGAAAAACCGTAAAGTACCACTTACACATAACCTACAGAGATGATAGCGTTGGATTGTTTTGCGAATATAATTGTAATTCATATGCCATATAAAAGCATGGAGGTGTGGTGTTGCGGGCTGTACAGGCGTGACGGGGCTCGGGTTGTCCTGACCGCTTGTTGAGACAGACTGAAGAAGAAAGTTGAGCGCTGTCTAGACAGCCGTCAAGAACCCTGTGGAATAGACAGACTAGTGCAATGTTGCGCTGGTATTGCAGGGTATTCCACTAGAGGGCTTTGAGGCAATCCTCGTAGGCTGGCATGAGCTTGCGACGACTGAAAAGACGGGAGTAGAGGCTGCGTGTTGCCCCACATTGAACAAAATCAAGTTTGTCAGGGACGTGAGTTTGGTACAGGGACTATACTGATGAGTACTCAAGCCACGACAGAATGCTAGATGTGTAGAGTGATTGGAAAACCTCAGGTCCACAAGGGAGGGAGGCATGGGACACAAACCGAAGAACGTGACTATATTTAAATACACTGCTGGTGACATATGCGGGAAAGTAGGTTGGGGACGCAGCAGTTTTGTTCTGGCTTATACGCATCACAGCCCTGTTTTCAGTGTTACTACAAGGTTTGTTGTTGCAGGCCCAGTTATTCACCTTTACAGAACATATTTATTTGATGCACATATGCTGTGTATCGGCATAATGCTGTAATGGAAGTGTTAACTTGTTAATTGAACACATTCCACGAAGATGCGTTAGAAATTGGTTTTAAGTTAATGTTTTTCCTAACTATAGTTTATAGTATCACAGTGAGAAACATTTTAGTGGAAGCTGAAGAGGTTTGGGAAGTTTAAGCAAAGCGACTGCACAAAGCACTGATGACACCTTTTCCCCGTCCCTGCAATGCACTCATACCATCTGGTCTAATCTTTCCATAAAAAAATAAACAGAGAGAGAGATCAAAAGCCAATTACAGTTTCATTAACTCAGTGCGTGCTGCTTCTCAAGCAGCCATCGAAGCAATCCTGGTACATGCGGCTGCATGCATAGGTCTTGTATGATGCAGGTCTGCCTATGCATTGCACACGGTGCACATAATTTTCGCAGTGCTCAAGTACAAGGACCCACAGACTCAAACATGACAGTGCTGTGTGTTATGTTTCCTTCAGTGCGTCGGCGCTCTTAAGTGCTGCACGAGCGATTTATCTCGAACTAGCTCATGAGATGCCTGCAGTTAAAAAAAGTGAGTGAAGGAGCACTGTGAACTTGTACTGAACTGGCTTTCAGATGCTGAATCGAAGAGCGCACTGTCAGCTGAAAGGGACGGCATGACTGAAGATGTACTTCCCATTGTTCGGCTACTAGTGTCTTTCGCTTTCGAAAGTTATCGTCGCCACTGAAAAGAGCACAGAGCTCGCCCGTTAAACTTGAGTCACTTGAGACCAGATAATTCACACATGAAACACGCCACACTTCACAACCCGAAGTTCTGCATGGTTCATTCACCACACCGCAACGAGCCAGGAGTGCTATATTTCAAATCTCTGCAATGCAAACTGAACTAAATAAGGTAAAGATGTCCGAATTAACCGAATGCAAATTATCGAGGGTATCAGGAAAACAATAAAGAAGTGCTTACTACGTCAACACGCTTTGATTTACTGAATGAATAGGCAAATACTGTTTCTATTTTTCACAAGATCAGTGCGGAAGCGGCAGTTGATCTCACGACTGATTAACGCTCGCAGCAACGAAGGCCTCGCAAGTTCCTTCACAGCGCGGCTGCGATGCATGTCTTCACCGAGATGCTTTTCGCTACCGCACGCACATCCTGTTAATTTTTTTGCCAGTGCCGCCAGGTCGCCGCTCTTCGCGACGTCGACGGCGCTGTTCAGCCTCGACAGCGTTGCACCGAGTAAAAACAAAACTACTGTTTGCCGCAACAGCTACGGATGAGACTGCGGCCACTGTTGACGGGATCATGGCCTTGCGATTCTGAACGTGCGCAGCCGATGCACGCACTGAGTCAAAACGAAACTACTATTTGCTGCAAAGGCTGTGGACGATACCGCAGCCGCTATCGACGCAGTCGTGGATGGAGATTACGCAGTGATGAAGGCACACGGCCAACGCGATGCTATGTATGGTGGTAAAAGCAAGAATAAAGGCTGCAAAGGCACAAATAGACACGAACCGCTCTGGCATTGCTGTCAATCGCATACGATTTCCACTGATGATGCTATGGCCATGCAAACTCCACCGCTTTGTTTCAGTGAATGCCGTTTTACAGCGAAGCTGTTTATGGGGACCCTGCACCGTCGTCAGAGTTCGCTAAAGCTATCATCATCAGCAATGGCTCGAGCATCGTCGTCATCTTCCACAGCTGGCTCAGTTGCCGCTCATCATTCCAGCATAGAATTCCGCTTCTCTTCTGTAGTCGTAATGGGGGTATTTACGGGGGTATGAACCACTGCTTAAGGGTGTATGAGCCATTCATTGTCTTACGTGATGGACAGACTTAATTTTGAAGCACAAGGCTGTGATTGTGAAACGTTAAACTCCGTCATCTGCCGTCAACTCAAGAGCAAGCAATGCAAGATTCAATGTCTCCAGACAAAGCACTGCAAGTGGAGGAGGCACACCGAGCAGTGCAGACACAAGAGACAACAACTTAATATCAAGTGGTAGAAGCGACAACACAAGACCAAGCAAATACAACATTACACACAAAATGAATTTTAAAAAAATCAGGTGGTTTTCATTTAATGCCAAGCCTTGCTCTCATTACTGACACGCAAATAAGGGACGGAGCAACTTGCACGCAAAAAAGAAAAGCATGGCGAAACGCAGACAGAAACCTTATATGTGGAAAAAAAAAAAAAGGAAAGCACACTGGGAGAACTGCAAAAAATAAAAACCTCCTAAAGCATGCTTGCCATGCAAAGCACGCAAAAGCAAAAATGAGGTGCACGAAAGGTGAAACAAAAGATTTACAATAAAGACTGCTTGCATAGTATGACTTGCATGTGTAACACTAGGTGTAACTAGCACAGCTTCACTGTTTGACCATTTCCACGGACTGGAAGAGGCCGGGATTTTTTTTCTCTCTCTATTTTGCGTCACACATTTGCTCCGAGAGTTGTCCGAATGAACCGATCTGTGGCCAAGTATGTCCGAATTAACGAGAGTTTCATTGCATTAAATAACGCATACACCTGCCGGGACCAAAGTACGAGTGCGAGTTATCCAATTTTATCCGAAATATTTCATTTCCTTCAACAAAATTTCTCAGCTGGCGTCGTTCACTCGCCAGTCACGAAATCGACGGCTGCGCTAGGCCTATGCTGAACGCTAACATCAGCGGTCAGCGAGTACTGATGATCCAGACTGTGAAATTTGAATCCATGTTTGCATTCGTTTTGAGCACAACAAAATATACACGCACCAAGCACAGGCGCTACGGCAATCGTGATTTGGTTAGATGTTTTAGCAGACGATCATTGAGACCGGCATAATGACAGTCGGCAGGTTGGATGTGTCACTGTCGCTCGAACTTGTCATGGATTAACGTCGCACTTCCGCAACCCACAGTCGACAATGTTGTGGTAATACCACAACATTGTCGCTCAGGAACACTGTCGTGTGCGTTGTGCGTCGTAAGAATACGGACGATCATTGGTGTCGGCATCTTCGCATCGGCAGACATCATCGGCATAGCTGCCACAGGCCTTGCAACCTCTGATTGGTGCACGCTGGTGATGTCTGGCTGGTATTCTATCATCGGAAGTCAGCGATAATCTCCGCACGTCGGGAAGCATCAGCCTGTTCGTGACCGACGCTTTTGATGCACCCCGGTTCATAAATTGGTGCAGACAAATCACCTATGCCAAGAAGACATACTAAGCTCCGATGGGTGGATCCAACCGATGGGCAGCCTAGAGGACCGGCGCACAGCCCTGGAGTCTCTGCTGGCTTTTATTAGGGAACTCTGGCTTTCACACCATTTGTGGGCTCCCCTTCTCACACGGCACCTTCGAGTGCTGACACGTTCTCCGCTTTCCCATTTTTTGTATTAGGCTGAGGAGCCATTCCATTATATAAAACGTTTATTCTGTGTCTAAGTTTTGTACTTAAACCTAAGGCACATGTCATCATAGTAAACTTTTCCAGAAAGAAATGTGTGTCAGAATAGAGCTAATGCAGTATTTCAGGGCTGTGTTCTACTGATGTTCTACAAAGTTCTTCCGCTGACGCCTTGCTGCACTTCATTCTCTTGTGCAGGGCGTTTGTGCATTGATCCAGGAGCGACTCTCCACTACCAGCCAGGAGGCGATCAAGCAGCGCAGCACACAGGTGAGACAGATAGACATCTTGTCACATTTTTTTAAATCTTAATTTTCGGGGTGTGCAAATACTCGAATGTTCAATTTCTCGAATCAGATATCTAATACAGTCTACGCTCGTTACAACGGATTCGGGTACAACAGACTTTCGGGTATAACGGACCATATTTCAGTCTTAGTTTGACCTACCTATTTTATTAATGCAGCGAAGTCTGCTATTAAAAGGCCGCGCCACAGCATACTATTGGCTACAGCGGGTGAAATTAGTGGCAATTTTTTTTCAAAATTGGGCGTACAAAACATACTTCTGCCTTGTTGACACGAGCTGACTACTGCCTACTGCCTTGCAAGGGTCAGCCGACGATCACGGCTCAATATCACGCACACGAGGGAGGAAGGCAGGGTGAAAGGCGCCGTCTTCTTTCGCATGCGAGGCATGGGGGAGATGAGAGAGGGGGGGGGGTTCTATTCCGGTGTCTGCTGCATATGGCGTAGCCACTGTATCTTGAAAGCAATCTGCAGTGTGGACAAAGTACGCATAAGTCCCCTGAATAAAACCAAAAGTAGCAACATACCTTTATCTTTCTGCTGCCACTACTGTGAGCTGCATGCAAAGAGGCAGGAGAGAAGGTCTGCGTTTCCGAATTGGTTGAGCGCCGTTACATGCTATTTGCCGCGCTTTTTTCTCAATTTTTTTTTCTTCTTTTCTGAGTCTCGGCGCATGCGCCACCATGACAATTGACCGTCAAGTTTCCGTGGCGAGGCATTTGCAAAGGATTTCGCATGTTTTAGCCAAGTTTCATGGCTAACCACATCATTGCAGAAATCGTTTTTTTTTTAATTATTATTATTATTTTAGGGATTGATTTTAAGAGTACTGGAGGTGCAAACGTGTACGAACGGAGCTTTATTATGGAGCTCAGGCATGCGTAAGCTTATGAATGGGTGCTATTCTCGGTGCTTGCTCAGATTTGTTTTCCTGAAAGCACTATCGCCAACAGGTGTATGAAGCTAGGGAGTGCATAGGCTGTGTTCTGTCATATATTCTGCTAGAAACATAACACGCATTATTGTTGAGGTGCTGAGAGTGCGTAGCTTTGTCAGTCGATGCTTTTGTTAGGCACTGCAAATATATTTTCCGAGGACAAGTTGTTCATTACCAAGTGCAAATGATTTTTAATATTTTGAGTAGGTTTTCTCCTTTTCGCCGTCTCGGCAGAATAAAGTTGTGCACGAGTTTGTTGGCTCATATTGACTTGGAACTGCACAAATGAAAGGGGGAAAGTGCTCATTGACGGAAACTATTTCTATGTGGAACTTTCGTCCTTGCATACACTTTGTTTACGAATGAAGTACATGATACACTGTGGCGTTTGCGCTTGAGAGCCAACGGCACCAGTTTGTCATAAAAGCGTAGGACCAGTTTCACTGCATAAAGAGATGCCAGCGCCATGCTGAAACAACGAGAATAGCAGAGATGTTCCGCATTGGTTACGCAAGTAATGCCAGCGTCATGTAGCCATGACGCTGGCATTATTCAGGCAAAGATGTCACACACCTTGCTTTCCGTCTTCATGGTACTACAACGATTCAATTATAAAGTTGCACAAGCTGGGCACATGGCAGTTGATTAGGTTTGCGCATGTGTTTACACACTTCAAGCAGTGTAAACACATTTGAGTTGTTGAATTAGCAGCTGTTTAGTGCTGCACACATGCAAATGCATCACCTTTCGCGTGTATCAGCAAAACCTTGACTTCATCACAGCCCTTTCATGCCAGGCAGGTGTCGGTAGAAAGCCAAATAAAGAAACTGATCAATGCAGTAGGAATAACTCGCGAAGCGGCTTGATCTGTGCAAGCCACGACAGTGTTTTTGCCTGCAGGTACACTATTTGTGGACGACGTAACACTCAAATAAAGCTGTGGCAGGTACATGATCATCGTGTACATCACGTATACGTTATTGGCGAGACAAAGAGCTCGATTTTTGTGCTAGAACTTTACACTAAAAGGAATTTGTCCACGAAGCTAGCCTGAGAAGGCTTCTAACTGGACTTCTAACTGACAGGCAGCCAACCCAAAGCGGCAAAACGAGTGCACAGTTACGGTGCCGAAAAACCACGAAAATCATCTGTTTTTACCAGTTTCTTAGCATTCCAGTATTTCTCCTAGCACAGCACACAATAAGCAAGCCTTAAATATGGTAAAAATCCATGCACAAACACCCAACAACAATTTTTAATGTCTCACCTCGTGTAACTCTATGGATGGCCTTGGAGCGAACGACCACACTGCGAGGGCAAGCGCTGAGAGAAAGAGTGAGCAGCGAGGAGGCCGGTCGAGTAGGAATGTTGCTACCTTTAGTCTCATTCAGGGAGCTTAAGTGTGCGCCCACGTGGGCACTGCATCTTGGAAGCGATCTGCGATGTGGACAAAGTGCGCCCAGTGCCGGTAGCTTCGTATCCATTGTGCTTTTGACGTTTAGTTCGCGTTGAAACGAGAGACAGCACGGAAGTCAAGTCTCGCGGTGCTGCTGCCACGCATGTCTTGCTTAATTTGCTATCATAATGCATGCTTCGTCTTTCAGGCGAAACTGCGACTTTTCTTGTTTTTTACTTTGGACATTTGTCACTCACTCTTTGCAATGGAGTTGTTAGACATCGCAACGAAAGTTTCGGAAGTGAGAAATTTCGCATATTACGGGCTTCGAATAAAACACGTTTTTTGTCAGACTATCAGGGTCTGTTGTAACAAGAGTCGACTGTATTTGATTTCTCGAATATTTGATGTTTTGAATATCGGTGGCTTGGCGAATGACCTGGCCGTGGTCGGCGCCTTGAAGCGTGCAGTGTTACGACGGCATGCAATCTCTGTCGGTACAATGTTGACTATATCGATCGAAACGATTAATGTGATGCAGATTCAGGGAACCACAACAGCAGCGCTTATGGAAAGCATGAAAGCATGTGTGAAGATCGGTCTGATTAGCCACTGCAATTCATGCTGATCACATTGAATACGCGAGTTTAATGTTCACGCATGCAGATTCGTGCAGTTCGGAGCTTTCTACCCACATGCGACTTGCAGACCAACTTAGCACGCTTGTTCGCGGTAGTTGCCAGCTGGTCGACCGTAGACCCGAACGCTTCAACAGCCGTCAAGCTAACCCGTACGCACGATTTTGCAACCGGTCACTGATGAGCCATTCAGAGGAACACATTAGCAACAAGCTCTCCACAACGATTTGCAGCCCATCATCGCACCGACCGGCGGTAAATTTTCGTCATGGTCACACCACTGGCCATTGTCTAGCCCATTAGGCTTAATCGGAGATTCGTCGTGAGGTGTCGGCGACTAAAGTTACGGTTACCAAATCAACGCAGATCTATTCATATGCCAATCACACAACCCTCGGCAAGCCTACAAACCACCTCGCCAACGAAAGCGAGTGCACTGGATGATCGTCGCACGTTCACGGCCGCCATCTTTGCAAAGTACCGTGCAATGGCTCCTCGTTCTGAACGCTATTCGTAGGTGCACAATGGTTTCTTTTCATAGCCCCAAGCAAGACCTGTCACAAGAATAGCTTTGGATTTACTTGGCAGGCTCGAAAATATGTGACAGTGTACTGACCACTGGATGCAGATGCACTTAAACAGACAGTAAATGGATGCAGACGAAAAAAAA